>NW_027526203.1:224829178-224896804 GCF_048455015.1 Haemaphysalis longicornis | reverse complement strand
TTGATTGAAGCAAAAATTCTTGATTGATGAGGAGGAGAAACATTTAGAAGGAGAGCACGCATTGGCGCATATTCATTGACGAGTTAGTGAGAAGTTTAGGGCAATAGATGTAGGGAAGCCTGCTCCGATAACATCAGTGCCACAGAAGACTGCGGAAAGGGAAATAAGTTTGAGCAACCTTAAAGGAGTACTGACACCAAATTTTGACGCCTAAAAAATGATATAATTGGCTTCATTAGTTTATACAGATGCCTCACAGAAATTTTTTCAGCGATCCGAGGCCGGAATAACATCTACAATCGATTTTGATTGTCCCGGCCGCGAGCTTCCACAAATCGGCAGCACTAGCGAAATCGCTTTCGGCGTGACGAAACATCGGCCGGCGTGTCTGGCCGGTTCAGGGTGACGTCATATAGTCGTTTTCGGAACCGGAAACGATATCCTGCGCTGCTGTTGTCGGTGGTATTCGTTTGGGCAGGAGACGTACGGGTGTAGCTGTGTGAACAATGCTTGTAAACTTTGCGCACTTTGCGTGTTCGACGTCTTTGCTCTTCAGTTCGTGGCCAGCGCATGGTGTGCCCTTGCACTGGTGCCGAAAACTGCGTGGTGCCGGCACCGCGAGGTGCGCGATGTCGACGCGCACCGCGGCGGCGCGGCGGTGCGCGTCGCCGAGCTCGCCCAAGTTGTGCTATGGCAAGCTCGCAGAATGCGAAGTACTGCTCGTGGAAGCCTGTCCGAGCAAATCGACGACGACGCCAAGATGCATTATTTCCCACGCGCGACATGCAGCGCTAAACGTGGACTGAGTTCGTGCGTGGCGGCGGCCGCAAGAACTGTCGCCCAAGCCAGCGGGCTCGGCGTTGCTCGGATCAGCTTGGGTGTTGGGAACTTCAGGCTTAGTATCATGGCGAATATTTGATTGCCGGTATCTGTACAACTGCGAATGACCATCCCTACACAACTTTTCACCACACTATCATCCCCTTTTTCGCATACTGAGCTTTATTTTGGCGATAATTGCCGTTTCAGCGATCGGTGACCAAGACTTATGCCGTGGCCTGTTTTGATTCTAGCGCGCTGGTAGCGCCATCTTTCGGCCGCTCGCCGCACCGCGGTGCCGGTCAGCGTAGGCTTACCATCGGGGCAAATATCTGAACGCCGCTTTTAAATTCAGCGCTGATAACAACCCCTAGCACAATTTTTCACCACACTAACATCTACTTTCTCGCATGTGGAACTTCTTTTTCGCGGCCAGATTGATTATAGGAGTGGCGACAAGCTGTTGCTATCACGGTCTCCGCCGGGTCGAGGCGCAGTGATATTAAAAAAACAGACGACGGCGAAGACATCGCCGGCCTAATCGCCTGGCCAAATAAAGTTGCTCTGTCTGTCGGGTACCGAAATGCAAACTATGCGACGGTCCCCATCCAACTGCTAACAAGGACTGTCCACAATGTTCACGCCCGCCCCCCATCAGACCCCCGACTCGCACTTCTGATCAGACTTCCACAAAAAAAATCGCCCACTTCGACTCTGCCACTGGACAAGGACAACTTCCCGGCTCTACCCAAGACCAACCAGCCAGCGCCCCACCACCACGTGAGCTGGTCAGCTGTTCTTGCCTCCTCTTCCACTGCTCCACCTTTTCCCCCCCATGACAACCCCTCCCCTCCCACCAACCGCCAATCACAGTCAACACAACTGACACTCGAATATGTCTACGCACAGCACATGGAACTCCTGCAGCGGCACAACCGCCTTGCCGAACAGGTTTCTGCCCTCGAAACACACCTCGTACTGAGATTGACCTCAAGTTAAAGGCCGCGGTGTGCACACTTACCAACATCACACACCAAGCAGTAGCCCCTATACACGCCACATTATCCGTACCCAACGAAGAACACGCCACATTATCCGTATCCAACGAAGAACAAGAATCCATGGATGCACAGCCTGTTCCGCACCAACAACCCCAGTCCTCTCCTGCCACACCGATTATCAAAAAAGCCAAGCTCGTATTTCCACCGTCACACACAATCCAACAAACACACACTTCCCAGGGGACAACACCTGGACCATGAAGACACAACCCACCGTCCCGCTGCACATCTTTCAATGGAATTGCCTATCTTTCACAAGCAAGAAACATCAACTAGATCTCTTCCTCGCATCTAATCCTGCAGACGTAGTCGCCCTTCAAGAAACGAATGTCCCGCAACCTAAACTGATTGGCTACCAAACGTTCACAACTGACCCGTACCACCGGACGGCTACTTTTGTACAAGCTCATCTCCCGGTGTTAACTCACATCATTGCCTCTGATACCCCCAACACGTCTGTAGAAATCCTGCCGACAACAACAAATTCAACATCCCTCTTCATTCTCAACGTGTATAGCCCACCTACCCACCAACTCAATGATGTCAACACCCTCATCCAAAAAGCTATTACAGTAGCAAGAGATGCCCCCTTCGTATTACTTGGTGACTTCAACGCTCCACATATGGGATGGGGATACCACCAAAACTCCAAGAAAGGCACGCGCCTACAGAAAGCCATCCACGATCATAGACTTTGTCTCCAAAACGACCTTACTCAACCTACCCGCATCGGAAATAGCGTAACGCGTGACACTATTCCGGACCTCACCCTTACGAAGAACTGCCCGCTAATACAGTGGACGTGCCAAGCCAATCGCTTAGGCAGTGATCATGCCATTATCTCCATCAGTCTAACTTACCAAACTAATCCAATACGAATCGGGCAAGCTCGAATCACCGACTGGCAAAAATTCCGCGAAGATAACGCCCCTCTCCCTTCCCCGCAAGACAATCTCGCCGCATGGATTGATGCACTCGAACAACGGCTGCGGAAGCACACGACAACGATATCATTGACGACGGAACACCCTGTAGCAGACCCACATCTCCTCCACATTTGGGAAGCCAGACAGAGTCTTACTAGGCGGTGGCGTAAACAAAAGCACAATGAACGCTTAAAGCAACGTATTGCTGTCTTAAACCAACAAGCCCAAGATTACTCCAAAATTTTACAGAAACAAAACTGGACATCTTTCTGCAACCAGCTTCAAGGTATACGCTAAGCACGAAGAAAACATGGCACATACTGCGCTCTCTCATCGACAAAGAACAGACGCGCACCGTTACTTCAAACCAGATTCAGCGCCTAGTACAAACCTCAGACTTATCACCTGAGGAACTCCTTCAATCAGTTCGACGGAAGATCTTTGGCCACGAATCCCAATACCCACCATCAAATGATTCCAAGCGATATACTGGAAATGACAATGCAGAGCTAGACTCCCCGTTCACCATTGAAGAACTCCATCAGGTGCTACAAATGTTAAAACGCAACAGTGCCCTTGGACACGATCGAATAACTAACCGACTACTCCGCAATCTCGACGACGAAACCATACAAGCCCTTCTTGACCTTTTCAATCAACATTGGGAATCCGGAACTCTACCTAAACAGTGGAAAAGATCGGATATCATCCTCATACCGAAACCCCACAAATCCCTAGGACTCAACAATTTCCGACCTATCTCTCTTACGTCTTGTGTTGGCAAAATTTTTGAGCACTTGGTTCATATACGTCTAACCAGGCATCTTGAAACAACCGGACAGTATCCCAACACCATGTTTGGCTTTCGTACTGGACTATCCACTCAAGACGTGCTGCTACAACTCAAAGAGCAAGTAATCCAAACCCTTAGCCGCAGCCATCCCAAAATGATCATGACTCTCGATGTGCAGGGGGCATTCGATAACGTTTACCATTCTGCAATTCTGGACAATCTTGCCACTACACACTGCGGCCATCGAACCTTCAACTACGTCAAGGCTTTCCTCCACAACCGAACGGCCACACTTCGACTCGGCCCGCACTCGACCCCCCTTTTTAACATGCCTGCGCGCGGCACACCCCAAGGCTCCGTCATTTCATCCCTCCTATTTAATATTGCTTTACTTCATCTACCCGTAGAGCTCGACCACATCTCGGACCTTCACCATGCTTTCTATGCCGACGGCATCACGTTGTGGACAACTCAAGGGTCAGTCGGAGCCCAACAAGACACTCTACAGCAAGCCATAAACACCATCAATACGTATCTCATACCACGAGGGCTTCGCTGTCAAGCCGAGAAGTCTGCAGTGCTGATGCTTCGCTCGCGCACACGAGGTAGACCTCCTGAACCCCCAGTGAATCCTAATCTGAAAATCCAAAACACTTCTATCCCCCAAGTGCCTACTCTACGTATTCTCGGCGTTCCTTTCCATCACGATGGCTCTGGTGCCGCCCTTATCCCTCAACTGAACAAAACATGAGCCCAGCTTACCCATCTGATAAAACGTGTAAGCCACCAACATGCAGGTCTAAGGGAGAATGAATCCTGCAAGCTCATACAAGCTTTGCTACTTAGCCGCATCACCTATGGGACGCCGTATGTTGCACTCAAACCCGCCGAATTGAGAAAACTTGATATATTAGTACGAAAAGCCTACAAAACGGCCCTTCATCTGCCCACCTTTACGCCCACACAAAAACTCCTCGAATTGGGTACTCACAATACTATTTCGGAGCTTCTTGAAGCACAACGCACGACCCAAATCCATCGCCTTCAACTTACTTCAACAGGACGACACCTGCTCGGTCTTCTGGGACATGACACCCCAAGAGCTCAGGATACGCCCAATCCGATCCCCATTTCTTTGCGTCAACGTATTCACATCGCTCCTATCCCGAGGCACATGCACCCAAGTCACAACAGGGGCAGAAGAATAGCTCGTGTCCGAATGCTACAAAGAAGACTGGAGAGGGATCCACACGTCCGATATACAGATATTGCGTCTACTCACCATGACCGGCGTACCACAATTGTGGCTCCCGACTCTACAGGTACCACCATGACTGCTGCCACGTATCGTGGAATCTCCTCCACTACCGCTGAATCGATCGCAATAGCTCACGCCGCTACCACGCACCGCAGTCGACACCCCCTAACGATTGTTACGGACTCTCTCCAGGCATGCCTACGCTACCGTCGTGGACAAGCTCCCGTCGCAGCTATTCTCCTTCTGCAAAAGCTTCCCCCTCAACTATTCATCATAATAATATGGACCCCTGCTCACACCGGCCTGCTGGGGAATGAAGCAGCCCATGCTGCAGCCCGCGAGATCCACAACCGGGTATCCTCAGCATCCGAATCGGCAGCCACGGAAGACATCACCACCGAACCTATGACCACCACTGAAGCAATTCTCACCCACTATGGGCACCTCCGCTATAAATATCCCCCCCCCGCACCCCTCCCTCACGCACGTCCAAGCATACACCTGGCGACGCCTACAAACAGATACCTATTACAACTGTACATGACTTCACCACATTGCTCCTACGCTCTACCCGAAAACCTGTCAACCATGTAATACCCCACTAGACACGTTCCATCTTGTCATTGAATGCCCGCACTCTCCACCCCTCCCTCCCCGCCTGACCCCCACCCCTTCCCGTGAGCAGTGGGAGAAGTTGCTGACCAGCTCCGACCGTGAAGATCAAGCTATGCTGGTCGACCGGGCGGTGACGGCGGCGTCCTCTCGCGGCCTCCTGGACGTAGGAGGCTCACCACACCCCCTTCCCCCAACCCTTTGCTCTATAATAAACGTTTCTTCATCATCATGTCTGTCGGGTGGCAGCGACTCATCCGAGTGTGACGATTCAGACGACATGTCGACTGCTCGGGCGAGTGCGGACCATGTGCAATCGTAGCAGACGATGCGGCGAACGTCCCTGACGTCACGGGTGAGACCATGACGTCAGACTGGCCCGCTTGCAGGCTGGCCTTCGAACGGCCATTTTCCCGCGCGGCGACCGAATTTGAAACTGGTTGTAATAAACGTGCTATAATTAATTCCGTGTTGGCGGCTGATGGCTTTCGGTTCGATTTTCGTAATTACTGGGCCAATAGGTATTCTTTACAGCATAAAAACTGAAAGCGAGAAATTTAGTGTCAGTACTCCTTTAATTGGAAAAAAGCAGAGCAAAAGGTTTTCCCCCAAACAGCAGTGGGGCCGGACGGAGTACCAATGCAACTGATAAACTTTCTTGGACCTAAAAGTAAGGCATCGTTTATCAAGGCAATAGATAAGGTGATACAAACCAAACAAATACCGGAGGACTGGCTAGAAAGTAGGATGAATTGATTATATAAGGCCGAGGCAACACAGCCAGTATTGATTCATCCAGACCACTAACAGTAACGTCAGTGGTGTATAGATTCATATTGCAGGTAATAAAATCAGAAACTCAAGCATGCATGGAAGAAAATGAAATCCTTGGGGAACTGCAGAATGGACTTAGGCAAGACGAGCGATTGAATGATAATTTGTTTCTGATAACACAATGCATTGAAATTGCGAAAGTTCAGAATAGACCATTATGGATTACGTTCTTGGACATTAAAAAGGCATATATGATAACGTAAACAGAGAACGGCTGTGGGGAATGCTGAAACTACAGGGATTAGATGACCAGTTAATACAGTTCCTTATCGCAATCTATAAGGATAATAGAGTGCACCTGAAACGGGAAAGACACCCGCCGCGGTGGCTCAGTGGCTAAGGCGTTGCGCTGCTGAGCACGAGGTCGCGGGCTCGATTCCTGGCCGCGGCGGTCGCTTTTCTGATGGAGGCGAAAAGCAAAAATGCCCGTGTGTACGAGATTTCGGCACACGTTAAAGATCCCCAGGTGGTCAAAATGAATCCGGAGCCCCCCACTACGGCGCGCCTCATCGTCTGCGTTGCGTCGGCGCGTTAAGCCCTACAAACAAGAACAAACAAACAACGACACGGGAAAGACAAATGCGCCCAGCCGCTCAACACCCATCGGGGACTGAAACAGGGATGCCCTTTGAGCCCAATACTGTTTATGCTTTACATGGCAGGGTTAGAAAAAAAACTCGGAGAAAGTCAATTAGGGTTCAACCTAACGCATATGTTGCAAAGCGAAGTGGTACAACAGCGTATTGCGGGAATGTTATGCGCAGACGACACTGTTCTTGTAGCTGATAACCAGACCGATATATTACGACTCATAAATATTAGCGGTCAGGAAGCCACCGACCTCGGGTTAAATTTTAACGCAGAAAAATCGGGATTAATGGTTTTCAATGACACTAGCACTGACGCAGTGTCAATCCAGCATGGCGAATTACTGAGAGTGAAGGAATATAAATTTCTGGGAGTGTGAATGAACGAAGGGGATTACTTCTTAAGAACTCACGAGGAGCAACTTAAGAGTAAGGGAAAGCGAAACGCAGCTATAATAAAGCATAGAGCTCTGTGGGCGTATAACAAATATGAAGTAGTGAGAGGAATGTGGAAAGGAGTAATGGTTCCGGGTCTCACATTTGCGAATGCAGTGCTCTGCATAAATCAGACGTTCTAGCAGTCCTTGAAGTGAACCAGAGAACGGTAGGCCGTTTGGCCTTAGGCGCGCATGGAAAAACAACTAACGAAGCAGTACAGGGAGATATGGGCTGGGCATCGTTTGAAGTTCGAGAGCGCAGAGTAAAATAGGTTTTGAGGAGAGGCTGAGAGCAATGGATCAACGAAGGTGGACAGCTAAGGTTTTTAGGTACCTATACTTGAAAAGCGTGGACACGCAGTGGCCAAGGAAGACTATAAGGCTAACGATGAAATAAGGAAAGAACAGTGGAGAATCCAAAACAGCCAAGGTAACCAAAACAGAGGAAAGGCAGATTGAAACGAATAAATGGAAAGAAAAAATGGAAGCTAAAACGTCCTTAGAGATGTACAGGGCTGAGAAATTGAACATCAGAAAGGAAAATTTCTACGATAATTCCCAGGGCAGTGCTTTGCTTTTTGAGGCTAGAGCAGGTTTCTCTCGAACAAAGAGCTTTGTGGGGAAGTATACACAAAATGATGGGGTATGCGCGGTCTGCGGAAAAGAAACAGAAACTCTGCGGCACATAGTGTTGGAATGCTAGGGTACCCATCCAAATCTAAATGAGGGAAATATTCGGCTTCCATAAGCCCTAGGATTTAAGGGTAGCACAGAGGGAGTTCACTTCAAGGCCGTCGAGACGACGAAAAAAATATTAGAATGTTGGTGGACGAAAAGCAGAGAGGGGAATGTTGCCTAGGACAGCTATACCACCTGTAACAGGAAAAAATAAGTATTTTGTGCGTAATAAGTTTTTTTGTGCCTGCCCTAAGAGCAGCGCTAGTATTAAACGAAGAGTGTAAAACATAGTATATTTGCTTTTTTTTGGTAAGATGACAATCACCCCGCTACAAAGGGGATACCAAAAGCAATCGTCATCATCGTCGTCGTTCCTAACCTTTTCAGGAAAGAAAAGGTTAGGAATAGTGCCTAGAATATACTGGTTAGGAGAGGCCCTGACGTCATATTTGTGAAGCCGAGTCCCTCCATGACTTGAGCCCACTGAGCCCAGAACTCTATCCCATCATCCTTTCCTGTCTCCGGTTTGATTTGACTAACATGGCGTTGCCCTGCCCTCCCGCTTCGAAGCGAAAACAGCTTCGTCGCTAATTCCTCGGTGCGATGTCATGTTCTAAGCTGTTGATTTCGCCTTCAATTTGCCCATTCTAACCCTCACCTAAAGTTTCAATCGAAAAACGGCCTTCGATTTTGAGATAGAAGGATGATTTTTCAGCTCTTAAAGGGGCGCCCTGACACAAAAATTTTGCATCTTGTTTTTTTTTTGTTGCGATAAGTAGCTAATGACCTACTTATAACCTGTAGAAACCTCATTTGCTTCAGCGTGCGACGGTTGTTTAATTAGAGGCATTTTCAATGCGGCCAGTCGCAGTTTCGGTTTCAGCGAGTGCCGCGAAACGATGGATTTTGTGTGAACAAAGCTGACCACGTGACCGTCGGAGGGATATCACAGAGCAGAGCCGCCGTAGCACTGTCGAATCCGCATCGACGGCAGTTTCTGCGAATGACCCCACGTACTGATCTCGTGAGGCGCTTAATTAAAAAGCGACCGTGGATGTGACGTAGGCGCTGCGAGTGCAAATTCTGCCGCGGCTAAAGAACGACGCGCGACGCTCGAGACGGTGGGTGGCAAGACGCGCGCTGGGACTCCCGCAGCCGGCCGGTCTGCCTACAGGTCCGCCTACAGATGTGTTCGGCTTAGCACTGCGGCGGATATTCGAGTGCCGCTCTCGTAAGCGGTGCAGATGACAATTTTTAATGCAACCCGCCATCGCATCATTAACTCCTTTCTCATGTAAGCCACCATGGTCGGGACTTGGGGACAATTGCGTGCAGCGGTAACAAGCTATCACTCGAGCTACCTGCGCCGGCCTGGGCCACTTCGCGGCCGTGGCTGCCGCCTGCATATAGCCTGCACAACGACTGTGCGGCTAGCTCAGTGGGCTTTTCGTGCCTCCGCGCGTTTTCGCATCCAATGGTAATAAACAGTAATAGAAACAGAGTGCCTGGAATCGCTGTAGAACTTTGGTCGCGGCCAGCTGCCCGATGAGCTGACGAAATCACGGCGCCTCCGCCGCCAACGATCGGGTTGTTCGTTCTCTAGAGCAGAAGCTCCGCCCTCCGGCCCTCCGATTGGAGCGGCGAGCCGGGCGAGCCGGCGAAAAACGCCGGCAGTGCGGAAGCGGCAAACACAAACTCGTGACGTGTTTGGATGTTTTTATTTACACAATATCCTCGGGATGTCGATTGCGCGTGGTCCTCTGCTGGCTGCTCGGTTGCGTTTTGCACACTTTAAAATTGATTTTAAATATGTTCTAGGCTGTATTCGCCGCTGATATCTTGCAGATGATGTATATGTGTTCCCAACAATCTATCTCCGAAGTTATCTCGCCTTCAAAATTTTGTGTCAGTGCCCCTTTAAGCCTGGCAAAGTAGCGTTTGTCGTCGTCATAGCAACAGGCTCGTGGGATGGCGAACGCAGACGACGGGAGCATTGTTTGGGGTCGTACAGCACTGCGGTCTTTGCGCGCTACGTCTCAGCAGCGATAAATTTCACTTCACTTCACAACGAAGAAACACAAAGTGAGCAAAGAACGAACTGTGGCTCTCGCCAACGTTGAGCGAAGGGGATCTTCCCGGCAGGTCGCCGGCGGCGGCAGCGGCTCGCTCTGCCGAAATGGACGCGACGTAAGCGCCGCTGCGGCCGGGGTACGAGTTAAGGCCGACTCCGACGGCGGAGTTTTCAAACTGGCCTAATCTAAAAACGTTTGTCGTAGCGACTGCGCTGGTTTGCAAGCGTAGCGAGGCAGCCACATACCAAGCGCCTTAAAAATTTGTCCGTTCTATTCGCCCAAATTTCGCCGCCGCAGTTGTAAACAAGTAAGCAACATTGTCGAAGGGCTCAAGAAAAATGACGTCACTTCCTCCACACTTTTCGCAATGCATTTGGATGCTAGGGGCCTCTCCTGAGTATTCTTTCCTCCATGTCGTCGCCTTCTTAAAGGAGTACTGACACTAAATTTCTCGCTTTCAGTTTTTATGCTGTAAAGAATACCTATTGGCCCAGTAATTACGAAAATCGAACCGAAAGCCGTCAGCCGCCAACACAGAATTAATTATAGCACCTTTATTGCAACCAGTTTCAAATTCGGTCGCCGCGCGGGAAAATGGCCGTTCGAAGGCCAGCCTGCAAGCGGGCCGGTCTGACGTCACGGTCTCACCCGTGACGTCAGGGACGTTCGCCGCATCGTCTGCTACGATTGCACATGGTCCGCACTCGCCCGAGCAGTCAACATGTCGTCTGAATCGTCACACTCGGATGAGTCGCTGCCACCCAACAGACAGAGCAACTTTATTTGGCCAGGCGATTAGGCCGGCGATGTCTTCGCCGTCGTCCGCTTTTTAATATCACTGCGGCTCGAACCGGCGCAGACCGTGATAGCAACAGCTTGTCGCCACTCTTATAATCAATCTGATCGCGAAAAAGAAGCTCCACATGCGAGAAAGTAGATGTTAGTGTGGTGAAAAATTGTGCTAGGGGTTGTTATCAGCGCTGAATTTAAAAGCGGCGTTCAGATATTTGCCGCGAGGGTAAGCCTACGCTGACCGGCAGCGGAGGTTCGGCGCTCCGGCCCAGCACTGCCGGCACCGCGGTGCGGCGAGCGGCCGAAAGATGGCGCCACCTGCGCGCTAGAATCAAAACAGGCCACGGCAGACGTCTTGGTCACCGATCGCTGAAACGGCAATTATCGCCAAAATAAAGCTCAGTATACGCGAAAAAGGGGATGATAGTGTGGTGAAAAGTTGTGTAAGGGATGGTCATTCGCAGTTGTACAGATACCGGCGATCAAATATTCGCCATGATACTAAGCCTGAAGTTCCCAACACCCAAGCTGATCCGAGCAACGCCGAGCCCGCTGGCTTGGGCGACAGTTCTTGCGGCCGCCGCCTGGCCGCCGCCGCCGCGCGCGCACGAACTCAGTCCACGTTTAGCGCTGCATGTCGTCGCCTGGAAAATAATGCATCTTGGCATCGTCGTCGATTTGCTCGGACAGGCTTCCACGAGCAGTACTTAGCATTCCGCGAGCTTGCCATAGCACAACTTGGGCGAGCTCGGCGACGCGCACCGCCGCGCCGCCGCGGTGCGCGTCGACATCGCGCACCTCGCGGTGCCGGCACTACGCAGTTTTCGGCACCAGTGCAAGGGCACACCATGCGCTGGCCACGAACTGAAGAGCAAAGACGTCGAACACGCAAAGTGCGCAAAGTTTACAAGCATTGTTCACACAGCTACACCCGTACGTCTCCTGCCCAAACGAATACCACCGACAACAGCAGCGCAGGATATCGTTTCCGGTTCCGAAAACGACTATATGACGTCACCCTGAACCGGCCAGACACGCCGGCCGATGTTTCGTCACGCCGAAAGCGATTTCGCTAGTGCTGCCGATTTGTGGAAGCTCGCGGCCGGGACAATCAAAATCGATTTTAGATGTTATTCCGGCCTCGGATCACTGCAAAAATTTCTGTGAGGCATCTGTACAAACTAATGAAGCCAATTATATCATTTTTTAGGCGTCAAAAGTTGGTGTCAGTACTCCTTTAAGTTGTACGCTCTTTTTCGCCGTGACTGCGCTCGACTCCTGCTCCCTCACGCACTTTTGCCTCCCTCGGTGGCACTCGAGGGGCACCGGCACTGGCCCCTCGGCGAGTATATGTGGCATCACTTCAAGGTTAAACTATCACGCACGGCGGAACGCGCTGGACCGGGCCAATATTGATGTCGCCATAAAAAGGGGACCGCCTAAAAAAGGGGACCGCCTTCCAACTTCCGTAGAGGTGACGTCAGGGCCTCTCCTAAGCTTTCTTTGCTCCATGGATTCTGCGGTTCATACATGTGACCGAATGGCTGTCTGAGCTATAGCTGGGATAAGAATGTACGTATTGGTATTTTTTACGATTGGGCTTAATTTGTCCGTTTATGTTTTTTTTTGCTGTTATTTATTCCAGTTCAGATGATTTTGTGTCCTTTATTTATGTTTTTGCTGCGCAAATCAACCACATAAATAGCTCAGATAATGGCTGGCTGTGTTAGCAAGAGTCATTTTGCAAACGTTCCGCAGCATCAAGCTATTTTGAGTGAAAGGAGATTGAAAAAAACTCTGGTTAGATTAGGTCAGATTAGGTTAGGTTAGCTGTAGGGTTTAGGTTAGGTTAGGTTACATCAGGGCCACAGGCAGAAAATTTTTTCGGAGTGAGTTTTGGGGTCAGGGAAGGGATGCTTTTGCCGAAAGAAACACCAAGTCTTGCTTACGCGCTGCCTGGGACAAAAATTCGGAGGAAGTTCGAAACCTGAACGCCCCCACCCCCCTCTGGCTATGCCCCTGGGTTACGTCACATTATGTTGAGACAGCCATTTTAGGTAGGTGATGTTGCGGAACTACCCTCAGACAGACTCTCCCGTGTTAGCAATGCTTTGCATATACTCATGACACATAGCCACAGAAACGAATTCGGAGCGGCGTCTAAAACGGCTATAAATTAATTATGAATAAACAATAAGGAAGAATCAACGATTGAAGCCGATCATCATTCAGACTGAATTAGCCAACAATTTCCATCAATAACTTCTACTGACGTGAAAATTCGCATCACCTTCCTCAACGCCCCCCCCCCCCCCCCTACCCACACACCTAAACTGTTCCAGCTGGATCACGTGGACTCAAGGTCATCTCACTGTCCCAGGAACGAGACCGCCCATGTCCTGGCTCGAGAGCTCTTCCCGCTCCGTGGCGATCCTACGGAAGACCCTGCCGTTATATCCTATGGAGGACCCTTCCGGAGACCCAAAACCGGTTTTTCGGAGCCGATGCTGCCGGAAACGAGCGAGAGCACTTGCACTCGATGATGGGATACATACAAAGAAATCACACAACACTACCTACCAGGGAAGAGACATTACCCTCCAGCACACAAGCAACTCCCGAGAGAGCAGGAGGCACTCTTTGGTGCCCTCGTAGCGAACAGTTTCCACTCCCCAAGTCATATTTTCGCTGCGGTTCACTCCCGCATGCAGTTCGGATTCTGCGAGGCCCCCTGGACACTTTCACGTGGCAGGCGGCTGCGACCGAACCACACTCCCACCCGGAACCCCTGTCTTACCCACGAGCTTTGGAGGAGAGCCTTGGCCAGCTGCATCGATTGTCGAAAACCAGCGTCGGCTGGTCGAACGACGCGGCCCGTGCTCAATTGAGGTACCCTCGACTGGAGGAAGCCACGCTGAAGTTCCATATTGTTTCAAATAAAGGCCTTTATTTTGCCTCCAGAACATTTTTTCTTATGAAGAGTGAGAAGTATCGCATAGAATGAAGAGGCAAAAAGAGGGCTTGGAACAGTGTCTGCTGGAATGGGCCATTACACAGAACCAGGACCGTACTGGTACAGAATGTAGCGCTGAAGCTGCTTCGGCAGAGGCAGTTGTTCCACTCCCTTCGGCATGGCTCGGCGCCTGGACAGAGCGGCTCGGAGGGTGAGCCTGCAGAGGTGCTGCAAGCTCCCTTTCTCGCGCAGTAGCGTTTGATGTTCGGAAGGGGGCGCTAGGGCCTTGGCAAAGGTGTAGCAGGCCTCGCGCAACTCCGCGTCATGACGAGGCACCACGAGGGCGGCCAGCTGGTGGCAGCGAACAGCGTCTGCCGGTATGTCCCCGCTGCGTCTGAAGTGGGTCAGCGTTTCATACACCTTAAGCAAGGGGTGCACGCGGTGGGGCTCTTCGCAGCGGCACGTGTCTTCGGGTCTCACCTCGGCCCCGTAGCTCAGCAGGGTGCTCAGCATCTGCGCGTTGTTGAGGTATATGGCGGCGTACAGCGGGCGCATGAGGCAGTGACACAGGCGCAGGTTGACGCTGGGAAACTCCGCCGGGCCGTCCATACTGCGCGGAAGAGCTGCCGTGGTGGCGCGGGACAGCACGGCTTCGAAAGTACGCGGGTACGCCAGGTTGCACAGTTTCGGCCGCAGGTGGTTCTTGCAGAGCACGTCCACGACGAGGTCCTCGCTCCTGCTCGCGGTGATCATGCACAGCTCGCCCATGCAGGCAGCGCAAGAAAGGATCAGGTCGAGACTGCGCTGCGTAACGCGGCCCTCGTGGGTGTTGCCGGTACAGGTCAGGTAGACCCACATGCCGTCGTGAGGTGTTGAGGCAGCCGATTAGCTGTCGAGTCCGGGTTAATCGAGAGGAAGATTTTCAGGTCTACCTGGCAGGTATGGCATTCGGACGACATGTTGAACTACGTAGTCTAGGAGGGCGAGAGACGAAAAGGGCTGCGGACGACTGCAAGGCCGACCGCCACGTCTACTGCCCGCGTTTGCTGCAGCGCTAGGTACGAGCACGGTGATGGTGGTGATAATGATGATGTGGGTGCCCTCGATCTGTCACGATGTCAGTGGGACGGTGGTTTTCTTTTCTACAATAATAGAAAAATATCACATTCCCTAGAGTTAATTTGCTAACTTGCGTATAGCAACTGAACTGAGAGCGTAAGTTCATCCGGGTGCAAAGATAGAAAACACTGGGTTCAAGTGTCGCATGCTCACCAATCGCCTACTGGAGTGAAGCTGCTTTTAAGTGCAATGCACTTCTTAAGCGACACTGAACCTGCGTCCACCGGTGATGTCCGCGCACGTGGAGGTGGGCGCGCGCAGCCTGGCCGCTGACATGGCACATACCCACGTGGGGGATTGGCCAGGAATCTCCTCGTCTTCCTTGGCAACGGGGGGAGATGGGCGCGCGCTGCCTGGCCGCTGACATGGCACATACCCACGTGGGGGATTGGCCAAGAATCGGGCGTGAGAAGGGCTAATGCACCTGCTTAAAGGAGTACTGACACGAAATTTCAAAGCTGAGATCCGCTCTAGCAATCATGTACAACGACAACACAAATAGGTGTCTGTGAATAAATGCATCTTTCTGTCTTTGTAGTTGTGTGTGTGTGTGTGATCTCTCTTTCGCGAACATTACCGAACCGCGCAAATTCAACTCGTGCATTCGCACTTTCACATTCTTCCCCTCGGGGAAATGCGGGGAATTTTTTTCCAGCGTACGCCGGTATTGCCTCCCCCCGCGAGCCATCGGCTCCACACCCGGCCACGTACCCCTCGCATGATCAAGTGGACCGGCGCCGCCGCGTGCGGAACCGAGGAACGGGCGCGCCTCAGCGTTCTTCGTTAGACGCTGATCAGCGGACAACATTCTTTTTCTGAGGGGGCCCATTTGTGCGCCTAAATAATACCTGTGCTACACGACAACCTTAAATTGACAATTGAACGCTGGCCCACAAGTTCTCCCTATGTATTTACAATGGGGCACCCGATAGACAATTGGTTCAACGGCCTTCGTAACGGCCGTGTAGCACAGCCAGCTATGTAGCACAGTAGCTATTCCCCGTTGTCCACGTGACAGTAGGAAGACGACAAAGACGAACCATGATGGTCAAACCTGCGCGCGTCCTTGCTTACAGCCTTTCATCTCACTGCCTATAGTCTTCATCGCCTTCACTTTTCGTTTTATTTTTACAACGACGATGGATTGCGCTATGTTTTGACCAAGTTTGTGCGCGTCTATATATATCGGTTTACGTTCACAAAGAATCGCCCGTCTCGTTCCAGAGCAGTGTTGCGGAATTGGAAGCTCCATTCTAGTCCAATTCCATTCCGAGGAATTACACCTCGCCGCCATTTTCTTCTTTTCAATTCTGCAGAATGCTAAAATTTTGCCCATTCCAACTCCTGGAATGGCCAGGAAGCCCAATTCCATTCCCGTAATTCTTCAACGTCGAAACTACCTCCTAATAGCTGTATCGAGTTACGTATGAATGCAACATAAGAGAGTTATAGCAGATCGGAAAAACGGTTCCGGTACGGTAACGTCTACCGTCTGGACACCACCGCGCATGCGCAGAACCCTACCGTATACCGGAGCGACTTGGCCGCGTGGTACCGAGACATACCGTGTCCGTCGTTCGAAAGCGGGCGGCCGCTTTGGAAGAGTTTAGGATACGTAGGATTGGCTCACGCCTAGTCGAACGGATTGTAAATATGAGATCGTTTAAGAAAAATGAGGTTGCAACAAGTGAAATCCACGCGATTCTGACAGCTCAAGCAGCAAGCGAAACACGGTCCCGGCCCAACTGCCGTGGCTTGTGTCGTCGAACGACGCATGTCCGATAGCTTCTTTTAGGTTAAATAAAGGCGATACGCCTACATAACTAGTATTAACAGCAACATGGGGCCCGTCTACAAATCGGCGAGTGAGGAACAGGCGGTATAGGCCTCCTGCGCTGGAGTTTTGGCGACATGCAGCGCCCCTAGCGGCCGACGCCTCTGGGTAGTACAAAAGCAGACGACTTTCGCCGCCTTCCATGTGTTTTCAATTACAAGCCAGAGTGAGAAGTTGGTTGTGGCGCTTTGTGGCGTGCTTAAATGACTGCCTACTGTATGAAATAGCCCTTAAAGTAGTTGCAGAGGCTAAACAAAATAATATCCGCTAAAAGAAGCCGATTTGTCGGCTTTCTCTTGAGCGAGCTGTCGCGGTGGTCGCGGCGTGGGGCAGTATCGCCAGGTCGGGTGGTTGAGCCGTTTCACGACAGTTAGTTTTTTCTTCTTGCGTGCGGTCGACAAAGGAAAGTTCACGAGTAGCATAAACACGGTGCGCTGCTCATCCTATATCCTGAGGTAACTGCAAAAGGTTGCTTCAGCGGGAGCATGCAAGCGAACGCAAGAATTGCGCAGCCGACTCAGCTGACACTGCTGGCCTGGCACCGCCTTTGAAACGAGTGGAAATTTTGTTTCGTATTTCGCAAACTAAATGATTCTTGCGTAAAGTTTTACACCGCACGATTTACCAACGGCAGGGTACATGTATACTAGCGACTAGGTGGGGCAATAGCGCCAAATAAACAAATTAAGCGCTATCAAAGGACGCAAAACATGCACCAAATCACACGCCCGCTGCCTGCAGAGATGTGTACTGCTATAACATCACATAACACAGCATAACATAACACAGCCGCATACACGGCGCGGGGCTCCGAATATTTACATACGATCATCACTGACTGTGTTGGTTATCTTCGTCGCTAACAATCTGAACGCCGACACGCCAGTTTTGTCCTCAAATGGAGTTAGACAGCGAGACAAGAACAGAAAATTGGTCGCTTCCAGTTGAATTGTCCCCCATCTTCACACTTCGCCAGATTATTGTCAAACATAATTGGCGATTCACTGAATTTTTTCGCTTTGCATTCACAGCCCTCCTCCCCATCCCACCCGATTTGCCGTCCAGCCCTCCACCGTGTCGGCTGCATGCAACTCGGCCCTACACTTCAAAACGTTGCTGACCCTCATTCCAGCCTATTAAGTGCGAACTGGGAATATATGATGCAAAAGAGTAATTAAGTAAAGTGAGCGCAAACAAGTGAAGCGAGCGGCCTCTCGGTTCGCCCGACCACTTTGTTTTACGGCCACTAATTTCGGAATCGCAAAACAAATTTCACGCTTCTTACGCTCGCTGAATTTTGTCACTGAGACACGCAACGAAACGGCAAGATATAACGCTAAACCATGTATTCGTAACGGCGACGCAAACGAGCGCTGTTTAATGAAAGTGCACGCATACTGCGCAGGTACGCAAAAGAGTGGCGCACCGCAGCAGGCGAGCCAGCGGTCCGCCGGACTCGCTGGCTTTTTAAAGCGCGATCATCGCCGATTGCGTCACTCTTCTTTTTTGATCGGCTGAGTATTAGTTTAAACTAGAAGGTTCACTTCACATTTCACTTCATACGACCATCGATCGGTGAACCTGCGAGTAGCAGACGCCGTCACGGTCCCGGCACTTTCGTCGGCGCTGTAAACGTGTTTAGAGCTGCAAAGCTATTCCCCCTAATGCCAAGTTGATCGCTGAAATAGATCAGACGCGTCGGGGATGAACTGGTTACCACGTCACAAAATAATCGGGAGCGTCGAGCTCATTTTGCTTCTGTCAACACGGGATCCTATGGGACCCGCGCAGCTTTGTACTACCCGGAAGTACTGCCCGGAAGCCGCTTGCGCAGCGCCCCCTGGGCAGCGCAGGAGGCCTATCTGTGCGAGGGACTCTCAAATAAAACAAAAACTGGAAACAGCCAGCCGTATGTACTGAGCTTGACCTACTGGCGCCATCTATTGAAATGGCGTAGAGTTAAAATGCCGCTCCATGTTCACGCAGTCGCAGTTCGAATCTCCGTAGGGGCGTTGTATTTTTTTTTCTAATACTGTCTTTAGCGCTTTTGAGAACTGAAAACTAATATTTCAGCACAGAAAGCGCCACAGACTCACGAAAGATTGACAAACGACGTACAACACAAGTCGCTCCCAGTCCCGGTAGCATGGCCGGTAGTTACGGTCTGCTATAACTCTAAGAACGAGCCTTCCCGGTACGGTCCCGTAGCGGCTACCGTGTACCGTACCGGAACCGTTTTTCCGATCTGCTATAACTCTCTATAGAGGTGACGACATCAGACGCGTTGAGAACTGCTCAAATATGCCTACACATCACCAATGTCGAGAGATAGATAGATAGATAGATAGATAGATAGAGAGAGAGAGAGAGAGAGAGAGAGAGAGAGAGAGAGAGAGAGAGAGAGAGAGAGAGAGAGAGAGAGAGAGAGGGGGGGAAAATCGCTTTATTTCCCAAGCAAGTTGACTAGGAACGCATGGTCGCCGGCCGAAGGCTGGCGGCGACAGTTGCGGCTTGGTCAACCAGAAGTAGCTGCAGCCCGGTGCGAGCTTCCCAGCGCGTACTCCCACTGCTCGATGCTGGAGATGGGGGGAGTGGGTTAAGAGGACAGGCCCTCCTACACGCATCCCCCGATCTGTCCGCCAGGCGGCTGCTTTGAAATGGCGTGAGTGCGAAGGTATACCTCCGGTTCCTTCACCGCGAGAGACTAAAACGCATCGCTCCTACCCACGGCTTCATGGACTTACCCTTCACCCGACCCCAAGAATATTTACCAACAAGGTGCTCGCCAACACGGCCACTACCCTACGGAGAATACATTGCTGTCTGCTTGTTTCGTTTTGCACAGCCTGTCACGTCTTATTTGGCTGTGCGCTTCGCGTATCGCCACACCAGCGTCATTAGCTAACTCGCAGGCACGTCATCCACACCTTTCTAACATCTACATTCACTCGTAAAACTTAGCTTTGCAGTACACTGAGCACAATTGCTATTGTGACAGCGCAAGTGACACTATCCAGAGCTCCAGGTTGCGCCAAAATTGAACAGACTGCGAAATAATGTCTGAGCAGTTTTTTTTTCTTTTTCATGGACGATAGTTATGTGCTGAAAAGTGAACTGTAGTCATCTTATTCAGCACCCCGTTGTATGTGAGACATTTATTGGTTTTAGTGGTGGTTGTACATAGTTCATTTGTCGCTTTCATTGTCATTTCCCATACCTCCCATATTCATTCCTTTCTCTTTCTGTCCCCAGTACCCTCCCCCCAGAGGGAGGTAGCAGGCCCAAGATCAATTTCTCAGGCCGACCTCTTCTCTTTTTCAATAAACGTTTACTCTCTCTCTCTCTCTCTCTCTCTCTCTCTCTCTCTCTCTCTCTCTCTCTCAAGGGACACTATGGTAGCGTCACGAAACCGTGGTTTGTCATTTACCGCACAAAAGTAGCCACCTCTTACACATTAACCTCATTTAGCTCGTTTGCATCACCTTAGCACTACCTGTTCAATACAGGAAATCACTTAAGACTGCTCTTGTTACCCGGACACAAGCCGGTACATTTTTCTGCGTGTGTCCCTGAGCATCGCCTCGTGTATTTTTCAGTGCCAAACGCCCGAGCGGTCAACCAAGCCGTTTCCTTCTACTCCGGCTGCTCTCCCTCAATTGCTAGCTTTCCTAGCGCTTTAGTCACGTGACCAGTTAGTCTCGGGGTGACGAGTGGTGGAAAGGGGCAACGCGGGCGACACGCGCTCCGCTGCGGCGCTGAGTTTTCTACCGTTGACCAGAGCGCCGCTACTTCGACAATCTCAAACATCGGTTGCCTTGGCAACTAGGCACGAGCCGCTCTCGGGTGATCCCGGTTAAGCTTGGGGCCCCACCTTATAGGCTCCGTGCAGTCAAGTTTGCCGAGCGAGCGCAGCGCCATCTACCGCGCCTCCGCGCAACACTGGGTAGGCCGAGCCTCACCGTCATGGCCAGCCGCCTGCTTTACCCACTGTGCCCGCGACCTTGCAAAGGCGTCTATAAAGTGGTTATGTGCGCTATAAGTGGCTTTAGTTTGTGGGATACGCTGCAATGGCAGGATGGAGTGTTATCGACCGAGAGAGAGAGAAAAGAAGCAAAGCGCAGAAGGAAAGCTACCGCCTTCGCTGCCCTGAATCGTCCGAGTTGGGAAGGCTCGTCACAGCCTCACAGGCGGCACATGTCTCCGTGAATTTTTTAGAAAATACAACGGCGATGACTACCAAGCAGGTTACATGCTGCTGTCAAAGTAAAGTATATCGGTTTGCCAGCTGTTAATAGTCGTAAGCTTACAATAAATTGGTTGGTTTCTCTGCATCGTGCATGCGTCTTCCGCGGCGTTTATAATGAAAATTCATGCGGCACGTAACACTCAGCCGTATTTTAATTGTAAGAGAACTAATTGATGACTGCAACATCTCACCCCTTTTCTGGAAAAAATATGATTGTTTTTAAACAAAGTAGCGCCATTTGTTTGAAAATAAGCTGTCAAAAAGTCGAAATACCTACGTCAGTACAAGATATAAAAGCAATGCATGTGGGATTTTTGCACTGCAAATAAATGCTGTTCAATAAAACAAAGTCGTTTTAACGGGGCTCACAACAGCAACATCAGAGAACAATAAAAAATAAACGGAGTTTATGATTATTCTAATATTTGGAGGCCCTGCGTACCCCGTAAAAAGGAAGAGGTAGTCTTAAATCGTTCACGGGAATTTCCTGGCGGGCTTGCAGCGAAACCCGTGTACGTTGTGAATGTATTCACGGAAAAGGAGACGGAAGGCACAGAGGTTGAGTCTTCCTTTCGCTCATGAGGCGATACTGCTTGACCTCGTACGCGGAGCAAGAAGACGTGCTCGCTCCGTGATATCGGGGTGGGATGAACTGGCACCAGCGGAAACGAACTGTCAGGGGCGGGGAGCAGGACGCATTCTGGGAATGTTTGGCGATAATTCAAGCCATGAAATTGAAAATCGTCGTCAGGTTCGTTTCCCTGCCACAACGGCCGCTTTTCCGATAAAGGCGAAAAGCGAAAACGCCAGTGTGTTCGAGATTCCGGAAACGTGAAAGATCCCCAGGTAGTCAAAATTAATCCCGATCCCTCCACTACGGCGCGCCTCATAGCCTGTCTGGCGTCGGCGGGTTGAACCGCACAATAAATCAATCGAAAATCACCGCCAGTTCGTTCGCAGTTCTCGACGCTTCGCACCCGCCTGATACACATTGGAGCCCGCGTATTTAAGGTAATTATACTTGCTTTGAAGTCAATGCTCTAGCACGTAGCGCAGCGTACAGACCGCACTACACCCAAACAATCGATCCTGTGAGACGGAGCACCGTACTCGCAAAACCACGGTGGTCCGATTTCAAGAATACAAACAAAACGGCTTCTCTCCAATGCTGTGAACAGCTAATTAATTTGTGCTTTCTAGCTGAAACACAAATTCACTGAAAAAAAACAATGTGGAAACGTGAAAACGTGCGCACGAAATGCTCCACCTGGTTCTGGCTATGCGGGGAAGTCAATATCGCTTGACCCCTTCCTCCGTACGCGTATACAGTCAACAGTTCAGTCCTTCAGTCTATTCCTAGCCCGGTGCGGCAGAATTACTGCCGTGTGTGAGTTAATATAAAAGTTAAAAATTGCGTATTCTACATTTCATCCGGTGCCGCCAATCAGGAGCGCAACCGAAACACGAGCACGCTGGCGAGCGGCGGCCGACTCAGTATTTTTCTTTCTCCCCGATGGCGGCGCTGGGTGTCGCGGCTCAGTGTCGCCGGGGTCGCCCTCTGTTCACTGCACGGCGCCTATGACGTGTGCGAAACAGGCATCCCACGCACTCCCTTGTGAAGCAGGCAATGCGTTTGGCGTTGAAAAAATACAGGAGGCGATGCACTGAAGCTCCTGCAATGCTGTATGAGCCCTCATCGAACGGTTTCGGAGCAAACTGTAGCGATAGGTTTTTTGTGTACATTAATTTGGTTTGTACCCCGGCGCACAATGAGGGGCTCACAGGTAACCCGCGGCTTCCTCGGGCGCACATGCACAGAACAGGAAAGTATCGTCAAGCAAAGATCCCCAGCCATCAACACCTTCAATAAAATGAACCCTCCGTTTGACGACGACGATGTTGAACGCGAAGCTTTGTCGTGATGATTTCTTTGGTAGGCCAACCCAACGATGCGAGTATGTGCTACTCTCGAAATACGCACCAATTTTCTAGAACACCCACAGCACCTTTCAGGCGTGCACTCTGTAGGCCTAATGTTTGGGTATGGGCTGTACGGCGTGAATCGGTACCTGCTGCTTGGCCTTCAGTGGGCAATATTTTGAGTGGGTGCCGGTTTGAGGTGTCAAACCCCAAGATGTGACGTTAGGCCTAACGCCCTAAACTCCAACAAGGGGAGGCCTAAGGTTTTGTGGCTAGCAACGCCGTTCTTCTCGTGACGGATTCTTTGCTTCTCGTCTGCGTTTTCCGAGCCGCTTCGACCATGTCGAAATAGAGCAGTCGGATAGATGCCGGCTTCATTACGCGAGGCACCCGGGTTTGATTTCGGCCACGGAAAGGGATTTGTTTTCTTTCACTTCAGCCACGATCATTCATGCATCATCGACAGAGAAAGTTAGTTTTCCTGCAGGGCGTATTGGCGTACAATGGCATCAGTGAAGGCACTAAAGCTTCGCCTCAATAATCCCCCTACGTGTTTCCCCACAGGCCTACAACACATCCCTAGAAAATAAGTTTTGCAAAAAAATTCGTGCCTTTTCACTCTGTGAAGAAGGATGACCTGCGTAGCTGGGTGCTGTCCAAGGACCACATGACCAAAACACGTTTGTTTGTAATTTGCAATTTAGCATACTTTCTAGCAAATTTGCTGAATGGAACTTGGAGGGACTCGAGCTTTAGTCTGACAGACAAACATGGAGCTGTCTGTTCCACTCCCGCGTCGTTGGCATCTCACTGTTTGCGTAATTGATTTATTGATTATGGGGTTTAACGCGCCGACGCTACTCAGGTGATGAGGCACACCGTAGTGGAAGGTTCCAGATTATTTTGACCACCTGGGGATCTTCAACGTGCTCCGAAATTTCGAACACACGAGCGTTTTTTACTGTTTGTGTAACACACAAACCCAATCCACTCGACCACTGAAGGACACCGGACAGGTGACATTGGGCCGTCTGACGTTCCCGCTTAAACCTCCCGCCAGCACAACGGACTCTTCATCGCCGGTAGACATATACTGTTCATCGACATATACTGCTTCCCCGTAATACGATATGCGCAAACTCTGCTGGTTCCATAGCCAGCCTGGTTGTATAGATCCCAGCTGAAGATAGGCACAGCTCGTCTAAAAATCCAACCCACTCCACTCCACGCAAAATGTGCCTAATTCATTCTCGTTCCAATCTTTCAAGCGATGTGGCTATTCCATTCCCATTCCATTCCGGGGTCGCGAAAAGTGGAATGAATCTGGAGTGATTCCAATTCCGGAGTGGTAACTCCGCAACACTGCTCCAGAGCTGGTATAAAATGCTACATCGCTCTCAATGAAATTAGGTATCTTGGTAAAAATAATAGTAAAATTGTCCGCTAAGACGGCTGTATCATTATGCCGAGTTTCATCTACTTGTCATAATTAGTTCACAATGTAGTCTTTAACGTTACAAAATTCCTTCCTGCTTGCTGTCAATGAATGGCCGCGTAATTAGAACACTAACTTTTTTTCCTGAGCGCACCGCTGCTCGGTTCACGCTCAAACTTCACACGAAGGTCACATTTTGTGGTCTATTTTGTTTGACACCGGGAACAACGATGCTACTTACTTGTTCAATCTGAAAAGAAATAAAAACGAATATAGCCTATGGGAATATTGGACGTGCAAACCAATGCAATCTGATCTTAAAACGACGGTGCCTTCTGGGGTATGCAGATCAAAACGCACGGTGGAGATTCACGGCAGGAAGGATCCAACTAAGTAGCAGACGATCAGAAAATCTCTTTCTTCCGTAGTTTATGATGATCACCAATAATTGCACAACAATTGACACCCATCATAATAAAATATTCCCATGGTTCATTGTTGTCAATAAACGTTGGATTTGTTTCCTCACCTGCTTTCACATTTTCTGGTCGTCTGCTACTTTATTTGGCTCTAGAATAGGGGAGTGTCTCGAGCAGGCGGAGGCGGCGGTGCTTTCGGCGCGCCGTGTGCTGTCGACGGCCGCTAGTGGCGCTGGTGCAGAATCTTGCAGCCGATCAGCAGCCGATCGCCCGGCCCAAATTCGTTACACGGGGCGACGCGCGGACAGCGGGGCCGATTCACGCCTCGTCCAAACCAGACCAAACCGCCCGCGGCGTACAGGCTGAAACCAGCTAAAACATGCATCGCCGCAGAGTCGCCTCTCCTTTTGCGTCGCGGCGGCTCGGCCGAATCCTGCATCGGGTGAACGACCGGCAACCGACATGCAGCCACACTAGTGTGCGGAGCCAACACCACCTAGACTATAAAGCCGAAATTCTCTTTTGAGCAACGCGGCCTACGTCATCGGGCTGGGGCGGGCGGGGGCTAATTGAAAAAGTCGGCTTCTTGGCAAAGCACAGGGTCGTCTTCCCTGCAAAGCCCAAATATAACTTTTCTGCTGGCGTCACCTGCAAGCTTTTCCGGGGGCCCTGCCACCCTTTCCAATGTCCCCCGTCCCGGCACAGGTAGGTACGTGCAGGAGCAGAAAGACGACCATTGTCGCGAGACCCACTAATCGCCTCCCGATGGGGCCCACAAAAGCCCAACGAGAAGGGGACGAAAAGAAAAGGCGCGCCCACTCAGCATAACTCCCCGGCTTATCCTTTGTAGTGGCTGGGCGGCCGGGTTCACTAACCACAACTTACCACAAGTTTCAAAGCCACACCTTGCAACAAGTTTCCTTCAGGGTAAAGAGATTCAAGTAGTGCCACACAGCATGCCCGTGTTTGTGTCAGTTCGCACACTGACAACAAACATCGATGTATTTTTTGCGGTAGAATGAGAACAGATTGTTCGGTAATTTGTGGACAAAGATAACTCAAAATTATATTTATAAGTTACAGCCTTTATCTGCAAGCAAGTTCGACGGAGGTTGAATGATACCTACCCCGCACTATTTTCGACAGCGCCTGTAAGGTGAAACTGCCGTGTTCTCAGTCAGCTTTTTTTTTCCTCACTGTGCCCACGTGCAGGGTACTGCGCGCATGATCCTGACCACGCTTCTTTTCGTGCCTGTCATTTGTCATTCTGCCGGGATAATGCCGCACTAAATTTGTGATGCTGAAGAAGTGTACAGTTCCGCGGTGTCGCGGAAATTACACGCCAGAGTGTAAAGTGCAGGTGTTTCGGTTTCCTCAAGAGGACGAGTTGCGACGAAAATGGATACGTGCGATACGCCGAGAAGACTTTCAACCTACACAGAACTCCAGGGTGAGCTCCTGCTGAACCATGTGCTGTGGTGCAGTACAAACATTCTGCTTAAGAACTTCTGTTGCCGACTGAATGACAAGATTGCGGACGCTAGTGAAAAAACAAAAGAAAGAAAGCTTCAAACACCGAGCAAGTGAGTCACTGTGTCCATAGCAGCACTGCTGTTCGTTTAGTGCAATAAATATGTTTAAAGCCATCATAAATGCATTTGTAGTGATCGATCTGCATGCTTTTAAAAGAGAGTTGGCATCATTAGGATGTTTCGCTGCAAAAAAAAAGGTTGCTTGCCGAGAAGTCACAAAGACAATACAAATAACATATGTTTCACTAATCTAGACGTATTAATTCCCCAATAAATACTTTAAGCGCGGTAGCAAAAAGTAAATGGCTTAGGATTGACGTGAACTTGTTCATAAAAATTTCAAGTAATTTTGTGGTGATGCTTTTATCTGAATGCAGAGTAACATGCCCTCAAATTTAGGATAAGCGCAATAGTTCAACATGATCACATCGTTTCCTGCGAAATGTAACAAATAGTCCCGACCCCTTCGAATTTCAGCGTAGTGTGTGAAGGACTGCTTCTAATGGATTTAAAAAAATTAAAAGTCGTTCTTGAGGGGAAAACTTTTCCTACAAACTCATTCTTTTTACAGGCATCGGCCCCAGACACCTCCGTGCACAATATCATTCTTTTTACAGGCATCGGCCCCAGACACCTCCGTGCACAATAGAACCTTTTTCATTATCCTTATAGTGGCGTCCAGGAATGATCAGCCAGTTAGTCATATATTAATCCTATTTTTGGTCTTGCTTTGCATTACGCTCTCACAGCGCTTTTTGGCACATGGCAGTGAATTTGAATATGGTGTGCATATTACAACAAAATATTCGTAATGATGCTTTTGGTACGTGACAGAAAGAACGTATTTAAATTAAGAACCGGTAAAATTCAAATTTTCCTTTACGTTGAGTCTTTTAGAATGTATTGCATTGTATTGCCCAAAAACTATCCAAAACGAGCTCTTGTTCTTCGTGTGTTAATGTTTTGTGCTTACAACTTCCCTTCAAAACTATCTCATTTCTCCTCGTGTGCTGTTGTAGCTAAAAAATGTTACAGTTAGTTGCAAGTGCAGCACATTTAAATCCCATGTATACACTACACGTAGTCAATGAGAAAACTCGTATTGTCTAATGAATTTAAAGTTAGTGCGGTTAATGGTTAGGCAAGGAAGAATTCGCGGGCAACAGTGCAAACGATTTTTGTGGCCACCGATATGTTTACTGAAACAACACAGCTTGGCGTTACACGGTCGGCAAACTACGGGGATGCCGTCCAAGCACACGCGCAGAAGCAGAATACTACGACCGTACAATTTTTGTAGTGACACGGCATTAAACCTGTTCAGTGCCTCCGCTTCCGTGCTCTTCGGGCGGCGCGCGGCCGCCCCTGCCGTGTGACGTCACGGCGGCACTCGGAAGGCCTTGAAAGTCTAGGTGGTGTTGGCGGAGCGCGCGCATTCTCTACGGGAGAGGGTGGCCCCGCCGGCGATGACTGCGCGCAGAGGCCGCAAGGGGCGCTGCTCGGCGAGAGGGTGCATGAAAGCCGCCAAGCTCCTCTGTCGCGGCAGCGTATTCGGCAGCCCACGCTTTGGTCGGCGGCGTGTGAGCACTGCCGAAGTAAACAGGTACTCCTTTTTCAGAAACTGTTCGCCCATCCTTACATTAAATAAGCTACCAATCGCCTGGCTATTTTGTGATTTCAACCAGAAACCCAAATTTGAGCTCTCCTAAGGCAGTATATGGTATATGCCGACTGAGCGCGAAATTTAATTTGAATGGTTTATTAATAAAATATTCTGAACCTGTGGGGAGCTAAATCTTTTAGAAAAAGTGGCGCTTACAGCAAATGAGACGGATACCGAACATCACAAAAATATTATAATAAAAACATAGTTCACTGTTAAACATGTAACAGATTTACATTTTTGCAGGCAGTATATATATTTATAACAAAAAAAAAACACATTCCTATTGCATGCGGCTCTTTAATGAACATAATTTTCTATACCTTACGCGCGTAAATTTCGCCGAAATCCAACCTTGAAACGGGGCATGTGTACGTATTAGCATGCTTTCTGTTTTTATTCGTGTTTTAAGAATAGATAAAAAGTTCTGCACGTTTCTACAAGCGTTTCCGTTTCACTCGCTAGTTCGTTGATGATATCCTCGACCAGTGACGCTTTTAAGAATCTCCGTCCCCACGCTGAGCAGCGACAAATCGCTGAGGCAGCTGTCAGTCACCACTGATCAAAGCGGTTTTTGATCGATTTCAGCTGGCTGAATGACCTTCGCCAGTGAAATTCGTTACCGACAAGCACAAAAAAAATGTAACAGCAACATAAACATCCGGGAATGAACCTTCAAAGTTTTCATGGATTAGAAGTTTCGCCATGTCCGTCACAGAAGAGCAGCCTTCGTTGCTCGCATATGGAATAAGCTGCCCAAGCTTATCGAAAGATATGTGCCAGCCAGACTCGGACGGATACTTTTTGCGGTGTCCAGTGCCTGCAGGCTCCTCGGAACTGGGGAAAAGCAGTTCCACTCTTTAATAACAGCAAACTGCGAGGATACTGCGGTGTACGACATTTGAACGAAATTGCTACAATGATTGAAGTAATGTATTACACACACACATAAAACGTGTACACACAACTAGCAAGTGAAGGTGGGCCTGGATGCGTTACATCAATAAGAACGCCGCCAGAAGACTTGAGAAGTCATCGAAAAGCTTCCAGCCCGATTGGCCGTGAAACAAGGCACTCACTGCACAACACAGAACTGACGAGTACCCCCTTCCCCCCCCCCCCCCCCCCCTACCGGGGACCGTGTGACGCCCTGCATTTGCACAAAAATTCGCAATTGGAAGCACTAACACATTAAATCGTTATTTAGCATGAATAGAGATAATTGCGCAGACAAAATACTGAGAAACCAAAAAATAAAAAAATAGAAATTTTACAAAAATGTACAGATGAGAAATAGGCATCTTATAGGCCTGAACTAGAAAAGCTCGAAAAAGGACGATGCGAATACGCATTAAAAATAGCGAGAATGACCAAAAGTTATGCCTTTCATTTCCACAAAAATGCATAATTGGTAGAAGTAACACATTTAATTGTTATATTGGCGTCAATAATTTGTGTACAGACAAAATTTCAGGAAACCAAAATACACCACAATAGAAAAAAATCATCAACTACACTTTTTCTACGACCTCAGGGGTCGTCTACTTGGGAAAATAAATAAAAAAAAAATTCCCCCGCACCTCCCCGAAGGGAATCGTGCAGAAATGCGAACGCATTGGGTGCACCGATGAGTGTGTTGCGAGTAATGGCGTAATTAATGACGACAGTGTGAACGTAATCATTTATTCACCAGCACCTGTTTGTGTTATCGTTGTACCTGACGGCCACAATCACTGCCTTGTGATCGCTAAAGTGCACGGTCAAAGGGTCTTTGAGAAGCATACGCGCGTCACAGTTTCGCGTAAAGACCAGATCAATGCAACTCCCGTGAATGGTAGTGGGGCACGCGTCGAAGCCGGCAGAGAGACAATGCATAGAGTGCCTGGTCTGCATGTACTCGACCAGCCACTCGCCACTCTTCTTGCGCACGTCAACGTTGAAGTCGCCAACCAAGACTATGGGGTCAGACGGTTTGGAGCGCACGCGCACACTTTCCATAGCCGCGTCCAGCTGCGCGGCAACGGCGTCTCGAGCGAGGTTGGGCGCGAGGTACACGGTCACCACAAAGAATCCGTCTCCGGTGTAGGCAAGGGTGTACAAGTCCTTGTACGGAGACGTGTCTCGAACGGGAGACGTGGCAACGGCGTGCGATATCAAGTTCCCATACACGTTAGACACGAGACTAACACCGCAGTACTCGCCGTCCTTGCCGCTTCGAGCAAACTAGTACAGCTCGCTTCAAGCGCATGCGTTCGGCATTGAGCGCGGAGAGATAACACGTGAGGGCGCACGCCGACGGAGCACGACAACCCCCGACTAAGAAATGCATTTGCATTTACGACGACGACGACGACGAAGGCAGAACTATATACGAGGCGCCCGCTCACGTGCGCTCGCGCTGGAGGAATGCAGGCGCACGCCGCTCGATGGACGCAAGACAACCCCCGACTAATAAATGCATTCGCATTTAAAATTAAGAGGGGGGGGGGCAGGACATCGCGCATGCCCACAGTGTGCATCTTGCCTTTGTGTGACTCCAAATGACGCAAACATGGACGAGAGCTCTCACTTCACGGCTCATTTTGACAACGGTGGGCTTGTTTATCCTAGTCCTGCCCTGTCCACTGCAGTTAAAGGTGTTGTGCCACCAAATTTGTTGCTTGTGCATTCTTTGTTGCAAACGTTTTATAATTCGTTAGAAAGCATGATACATGCTCTCACACGCACATATTCTGAGTGAAAAATTTATTATCGCACGATTCATGTGAACAGGATTCGGTTTCGGTTTCTGGGCGCCGATTCAAGCAGTGACGTCACAGTGTTGCGCCATAGCCTCCTTTAGTAGGTTATATAGGAGGCTATGGTTGCGCGGACGCTCTGCCACGCGTGTCTACCATGCGGCGCTGCGGTACGTTGCGACTTTACTGCGGCGTCTGCTCCTCCACATACGTGCTTCACCACGGAAGTAAACACGCCGACTCGTCACGTCAAGCCACGACAGCTCCGACCTGGATTCTTTGTCTGCATCCTCGGATGCAGACAAATGAAAACCATGGATTTGCAAACCATAAAAATGCTAAAAAAAACGCTAAAAAAAAAAAAGCTGCCCCCGCCGCGAATCGAACCGGCAACGTTGACCGGATGGGCGGAACGCGCGAGACCACTGAGCCAGCGAACATACGATTCCGCTTCGCGATATAGCCGGTGTACTAGATGGAGGCCCATCCTTGGAGTCGTACGTCGGTGTTTACTAGCTAGTTTACAGAATTCCTGGCTTGTAAACTCACATTTTTTAAATAGCGCTTGCGCAGCAAGGTTCCGCGAAGCCCCCGCGACAGCTTATCGCCATCAACTCTGCTCTTCTGCGAAAGCGCTCGCAAAAATAAGTGTGCCCGGCTGCGATTTTGCACTGAAGGGATAGTGCTTGCCGTACTTTGGTTTTACGTTTTACGTTAAAAACCTTTGCCGCTACTGATCCTTTATTACCCAAATTACCCTACGTAACTGTTCTTCTGCACGAAACTGACCTTATATTTTCTACAGGCGAGCCGATCGCACACGCATTCCGGGGTAGCGGCGTCGCCGAAGAGCACGGCCGAAGCGTCGAACGCCAAAATACGGATCGCATTAGCGCTAGTGTTGAGTTGTATGGGCTTCATGGAACTTACTGAGTTTATTACCCTCCAGAAACTAACAAAATAGAGCCGCGTTCATTGCGGCACGAATGTTGTCGGGGCGCAGTTTTCGCTTCTCGGTCGATTGACGACGCGTCGTGCGACCAGTCAGGCGACCGGTTTTGTTGGCGTCTTCGGTCGGCGAGTCAGTCACACTATGGCGACTTTCCATCGGCCGACGTGTTTTTGTCGCCGTCGGCGTGGTGTGACAACGCGGTCTGGCAATTCGGCAGTTGGCCGATGTTTTAACGACTCGTCGGCGTCACGTCGTCGTCGCCGTCGTATCAGTATAGTGTGTCGATACGACCAAGCGACCAAACAAATTGTGGTAACTGGAGTTCACGTTCACGTCGCTCGAGTCGCTAGCGTTGTATGACGTCACAAACTTTGCTGCGCTGGCAATTCACTGACGTCATGGTTAGTGGCGCTAGCGATGGGTCCCGATATCCAGAAGAGCATTTAGGTAATTTTTAGAAGCGAATTAAAATATATATTAAGCGCTTGCTGTACCCAGCACTTCGTGTTGAGGGTCGTTGCATGCAGAGGAAGCCTACAGCAGGCTTTTTACAGACTTAAAATTTGGTGGCACAACACCTTTAAGCTAATGGAGAACGAATTCACTGTCTTCTTTAGCAAGAACATTCTACATGACGAGAGTTTGCTTGATTTCGCAAAGTGCCTACGTTTTCTCTCACTGCCGGAACTTGGCTGCTCTAGCCATGAAAAAGAAAATTTGTATGAAGTGGTCAAGTTCTATGTCTTGTTAAGGTTTATATTTTATGTTAAGGGCCTGAACAAGGAAAGAGAAGGTCAAAGGCAGCGACAAAAACACCTTAAGTTGTGCCACTGCCAGTAGTGTGAAGTCTGTATAGCTCTCATTTGACTCCTTCCTTGAGTACCTGATTTGTTTGTTCGAGATACCGACACTTTTTTTCATATTACAGTTCTTTGTCTTGCAGTTAGTAGTTGAGCGCGTCTTTTTCTGTGTAGAACTATGTATAAGTGTGTATATGTGTGCGTAGACAAATATATTTATTTTTGTTTATTTTTCTGAAGCCGGCTGAAGCCGGCTGCAGTTGTTTGCGGCGTGGTCTGCGGAAAGTATATTCAGTGCATTGTACCGAGTGAATGCTTATACATGTTTACGCATGAACCGTATCACCTGTGTTTTACAACCATGCCTCCCCGGGCGATGCGATATTTACGATAATCACTTATTAGCTAGAACACATCGTGCTTGGAGTGTCAGCAAAGAGGAAACCTAGAAATATTCATGAGCAAAAGACAACAAAGTGTCCTAAGCGCACTGCGTCGGATGTCGTTCGTTCTCTCTCCCTCTGCGAGTTGCAATGGGCGCAGCGCGCGCCTAATCGGTGAGCCTTGAAAATTTTGGTGCCGGCAACGGAGCTCCTGCAATTGAAAAGAGCCCCATACGCCGTCGTTCTGAAGCAGCAGGCGCTAGTAGATCGGATAACGGCGCTGCGCACTTGAAACGCAGGCTAATCACGATATTCTATATTCCTGCAGTGGCATTGATATGAAAGGGCCACCTGTACCAGTGGTTTTATTAGGTAACGCTACTGTGGCGCTCAAGACAGTAACTTCGCCAACATTTTCATTGAAAAGATGGCAATGTTTGGAACGCCTTTGCTTGGTGTGCAAAGCGGTTGCCACGGCCTTATAGTAGCACAAATTGTTGCCGCAACGTTTCTGCCGTGTTGCCAATGTTGCGTAACGTTAGGCAACGTTACACAACGGGGTGACAATAGAGAGTTTTAGCAGTACGTATGCTCCGTTCGTTACGTTCGTTACGTTGCTACCGGGTTTACCGGGACCCGACTGCGCATGCGCCATTTGTTCCGTACGCGGCCGGCGTCTCTCCAGGCGCTCTGCTTCCGTGTTACCGTATCCGGAGCCCGCAACCGGCTTGCTCGGGTGTTAGAAACTTTAGGCTTAGCGTCCTGGCGAATATTTGATCGCCGCTATCTGTGCAACTGCGAATGACACTCCGTAACACAACGTTTCACCTCACTATCATCCCCTTTCTCGCATGTGAAACTTTATTTGAGCTACAACTGCCGTGAGCGACCGGTGACCGAGACATCTGCGTAGCCTGTTTCGATGCTTCCGAGGCAGGTATCGCCATCTCTCGGCCACTCGCCGCACCGCGCGCCGCGGCATCCATGGCCGGTCAGCATATGCTTGCATCGCGGCAGATATATCTGATCGCCGCTTTTAAAATAAGCCCCGAGAACAATCCCTAGCACAATTTTTCACCACACTAACACCTACTTTCTCGCAGGTGGAACTTCGTTTTAGTGATCAGATTGATTTGGAAGAACAGCGACAAGCGGTTGCTACCGTGGTCTGCGCCGGTTCGAGCCGCTGAGTGTGCCGAGCTGGCAGGCGCGACCGGCGTGTGCGCTGACTGTTTCCGATGCAGAAAACGCTTCACGATTGCCTGCTTTATCCATTTCTTGCGTACAAACCTGCGGAATCTACAAATTCAGCTCAGCGATCGTCGTAGTTGACCATGGTGCAAAAACAGTGGGCGGAGCGGCGCCGACGAGGCATCGCACACCCGCATCGGGCCATGTGTCTCAAATTCACGCGTACGACTAGTCGTGGTGACAGTCGTAACGATCAGTCGCATACGAATCGCGTGTACCAATTGTACATGTGTCTAGCGCTTCAATCGGGCAAGGCCAAGGCCATTCCTCCACGTGAACGGCGCGCGACCATGTCGTCACCTGCGCTCGCTCTGGTGCCGTCGCCGCCACCGCAGCCCCTGCCTCACAATGCGTCCGGCCGAGCGCGATTTATTTTAGATTTGCAATGCTTTAGGGGAAACTGCGTTGTTTATTTACGTATTTTTAGCGTGCGGATTTTTGCAACTACTCGGCTAATCAGCCGTCACACGGAACGAACGGTACGACGCTACGGAGTGCTAAAACACGTTTTCCGTCTCACTCTACGGAAAGAACCCGGTACGTACGCGCGCATGCGCAGTCGGGTCCCGGTAAACCCGGTAGCAACGGAACGGGCACGGGCAGGGTGCCTGAGAACCCGGGCATACACGGGTAGCTACAGGCAGCAGGATGAAACGTGTGCATGCTGCGGCAGTGATCGAGAAACTATAGAACATATTGTCAGGAGCTGCACAGAGATACGGCCACCGTGGGGTGAGGGGGAAACGACGCTGGCGGAGGCTTTGGGATTTGGGGCGAGGGGGAACCTCAACTTCAGGGCCATAGAGGTGGCGAAGAGGCGACTGGAGTGGTGGTGGAGGAAAAGCAGGGAAGGGATGGGTACGCAGGTTGAGTAATCATGCGGACGAGAATTTAGAACAGCGAGGGGAGAAAAAAGGGGGGTGGGAGCGAGGAGTTTAAAACAGAAAAGAGGGAGAGATGGGAGGGAGGAAGCAAATATATAGGTTAAACTGGGAGTAGGGCATGTAAACGTAATAAAACAGGCAAGTCGATTGCTGACAACCGACGCCCCGATTCAAAGGGAAAGCCACTAATCATCATCATCATCATCATCAGCATCGAAACAGGCTACGCAGATGTCTCGGTCACCGGTCGCTCACGGCAGTTGTAGCTCAAATAAAGTTTCACATGCGAGAAAGGGGATGATAGTGAGGTGAAACGTTGTGTTATGGAGTGTCATTCGCAGTTGCACAGATAGCGGCGATCAAATATTCGCCAGGACTCTAAGCCTAAAGTTTCTAACACCCGAGCAAGCCGGTTGCGGGCTCCGGATACGGTAACACGGAAGCAGAGCGCCGGGAGAGACGCCGGCCGCGTACGGAACAAATGGCGCATGCGCAGTCGGGTCCCGGTAAACCCGGTAGCAACGTAACGAACGGAGCATACGTACTGCTAAAACTCTCTAGTTTTAGCAGTACGTTCGTTACGTTCGTTCCGTTGCTACCGGGTTAACCGGGACCCGACTGCGCATGCGCGCGTACGTACCGGGTTCTTTCCGTAGAGTGAGACGGAAAACGTGTTTTAGCACTCCGTAGCGTCGTACCGTTCGTTCCGTGTGACGGCTGATTAGCCGAGTAGTTGCAAAAATCCGCACGCTAAAAATACGTAAACAAACAACGCAGTTTCCCCTAAAGCATTGCAAATCTAAAATAAATCGCGCTCGGCCGGACGCATTGTGAGGCAGGGGCTGCGGTGGCGGCGACGGCACCAGAGCGAGCGCAGGTGACGACATGGTCGCGCGCCGTTCACGTGGAGGAATGGCCTTGGCCTTGCCCGATTGAAGCGCTAGACACATGTACAATTGGTACACGCGATTCGTATGCGACTGATCGTTACGACTGTCACCACGACTAGTCGTACGCGTGAATTTGAGACACATGGCCCGATGCGGGTGTGCGATGCCTCGTCGGCGCCGCTCCGCCCACTGTTTTTGCACCATGGTCAACTACGACGATCGCTGAGCTGAATTTGTAGATTCCGCGGGGTTGTACGCAAGAAATGGATAAAGCAGGCAATCGTGAAGCGTTTTCTGCATCGGAAACAGTCCGCGCACACGCCGGTCGCGCCTGCCAGCTCGGCACACTCAGCGGCTCGAACCGGCGCAGACCACGGTAGCAACCGCTTGTCGCTGTTCTTCCAAATCAATCTGATCACTAAAACGAAGTTCCACCTGCGAGAAAGTAGGTGTTAGTGTGGTGAAAAATTGTGCTAGGGATTGTTCTCGGGGCTTATTTTAAAAGCGGCGATCAGATATATCTGCCGCGATGCAAGCATTGCTGACCGGCCATGGATGCCGCGGCGCGCGGTGCGGCGAGTGGCCGAGAGATGGCGATACCTGCCTCGGAAGCATCGAAACAGGCTACGCAGATGTCTCGGTCACCGGTCGCTCACGGCAGTTGTAGCTCAAATAAAGTTTCACATGCGAGAAAGGGGATGATAGTGAGGTGAAACGTTGTGTTACGGAGTGTCATTCGCAGTTTCACAGATAGCGGCGATCAAATATTCGCCAGGACGCTAAGCCTAAAGTTTCTAACACCCGAGCAAGCCGGTTGCGGGCTCCGGATACGGTAACACGGAAGCAGAGCGCCGGGAGAGACGCCGGTCGCGTACGGAACAAATGGCGCATGCGCAGTCGGGTCCCGGTAAACCCGGTAGCAACGTAACGAACGTAACGAACGGAGCATACGTACTGCTAAAACTCTCTAATGTTGCCGAATGTGGGCCAACGTTGGACACATTCAGCAACATTCACGCAACGTTTACAAACAACGTATAGGCAACGTTGCCCGTATGCACGTTTTTCACGTTGCAGCAATGTTGCCAAATGTGGGCCAACGTTGGACACATTCAACATCCACGCAACGTTTACAAACAACCGATTGGCAACGTTGCCCGTATGCACATTTTTTCACGTTGCAGAAATGTCGGCAAATGTGGGCCAACGTTGTACGCATTCAACAACATTCACGCAACGTTTACAAACAACGCATAGGCAACGTCGCCGACAGGCACGTTTTCTTGCGTTGCAGCAATGTTGTCAAATGTGGGCCTATGTTGGATACAGTCATGCAACGTTTAAAAACAATGCATGGGCAACGTTGCCCCTTACACGCTTTTTTTCGCGTTGCAGCAATGTTGCCAAATGTTTGCAAATGTCATATTTATGATGTTAAACGATTGTATGGGACGTTACATAAGCTGCCTAAAAATTCAAATGATCCCGTACAGCAGACTTGAATGTTTACGATGTAGTACACGTAACGTCGGGATACGTTAATTTCGGGAGTGTGGTTAAATGTGATCCACGGTTTCTACATATTTAGCAAGGCTCACGAAAAACCCAAAAATAACATTACCTGTGTGAATGTTTATCTAGGTTGCCGAAATATTGAGGAATGTTGAATGTACAGCAGCTTTCCATTTATTTATTTGTGAAACACCACACTAACCCAAGTTTTGGAGGTATTACGTCGCCTATAAAAGTTCAAATGGTTATGCAGAACGGACGCCTTAGCCGCAGTTCACTGTACCATCGCCTCCTGTACTTTACTACACCTTAGCTGCGTATAATACGGCACTTACACACGCGCACGCACAACACACGCACATAAATGAAATCCCCATCGTCAGCCTGCCCACTGCAGGACGGGGGCCTCTCCCAATACAGGAGGTTTTCGCCGAATGCTACACCAAAGGGGCCAATCTTGTTCTCGTGAATGGATGCCGTTTTCTTAGGCATCGCCTATCTGGTTTAGCCTCTCTGATATCCGCTGATGATATACCACAGGACCAGGCAGCACCCCAGACCGGGGAATATAACAGAACAAAGGGCGGCACCTGCACTTGATTTGAAGTTATTCAGAGGCAGACAGCAGGGCACCCTACATCAATGCGTGATCATTTAGAGACACAGCTCTCAAAAAACTGCAGAATGCATGTGGAGGACTGCCACGCTGAGCCTGTAGATTCCCCCATGAAATCTAAAAGGAACCGCGAACGTTTAAACGTTTCCCAAAACGAAAGAAACGCGTGGTGCCGGTTCGATGGATGGCGCAGCCAAACTCGGCGACAGATCCGTTTATTTTAGTCCCTCATTTGTTGGGTGATCACACATTATTACTTCAAAGTGGATACAGCCTAGAATAAAATATTACCGCCATTTCGCGCATCGTGTGTTTCGTTAAAGCCAGGTGCTGCGCCGTTTTAGGACTGTCATTTTTTCAAGATGGCCGCCCGCTGTCCCATAAATGAAACTCGTTTTAAGTGCGAATGCACTTTATAAGCGACCCCAAACCATCCACCGCCGGCGGCGGCGGCGGCGGCGGCGGCGTCCGCAGTGCTCCTCTATATTTAAAAAAGAAACAGCATCCGGCGCCAGGTTTCGATCCGAGGACTTTGCGGCCGCAGCGCGACGCTCTACCGACCAAGCCACGGACGCGACGGTGATATCAGTGTTAGTGACGCGCCTTATATCTTTAACGCATTCAAACTACGTCGTCAGCGGCGTGCGTTGGCGACTCAGCGGCGTTATAGCGGCTTGATAACTGCGTGGTGTACACGTGATACTACAAACCCGATGGAAGAGATGGAAGAGAAGGCGGCGAGGCGGTGGGCTGCGGGGGCCGAGCGCAAGCGCCGCAAGCGGGCCGACAACCGTGCATTCGCACTTTCACATTCTCCCCCTCGGGGAAATGCGGGGGAATTTTTTTTTACTTCATTTTTTTAGTAAGTGGGTAAATCTCATCGCCGTTCTTGGTGTTAATGAAAATATACCACAAATATGGGACCTTCGATTGAAAATTGAGCGCGAACAAAAGATTGTTTTGTTCAGAAAAAACTTGCAAAAACGCTCATTTATTGCTGTATCATTCTTTATAACTAAAATACACAAACTGGCTTCGTTTATGTTGCAGAACAGAATTTTAACAGATCAGGCAGGCAGATTCCCGATCATATCCAATACTCTTTCTAGCCTCACTAAGCTATCGGTGTCGTACATGAGCTCGCGTCATCCGCAATGATCGTGTTGGCCGCGGCATTTCTTTGTGTCGGGCGCATGGGCCCGCGCCGATTTCATCCACGTGGGAGAAATCGAACCTACCCGCCGCGGTGGCTCAGTGGCTAAGGCGTTGCACTGCTGAGCACGAGGTCGCGGGTTCGATTCCCGGCCACGGCGGCCGCTTTTCTGATGGAGGCGAAAAGCAAATACGCCCGTGTGTACGAGATTTCGACGCACGTTAGAGATCCCCAGGTGGTCAAAATTAATCCGGAGCCTTCCACTACGGCGCGCCTCATCGCCTGCGTTGCGCCGGCGCGTTCAACCCTACAATCAAAATCAATCAGAAATCGAACCTCTGTTAGCCACGCAGGCGTAATTACTATAACCATCGTATAAATTACGTCCTATAAATATAAATGTCCGTATTCTACCTGTTTCCTCTTAATTTTACGGAATAGCAAGCTCAATTAATCGTTGAAGCGCGTTATCTGTTTTCAGCAATAAACAATAATGAGAAGTTTGCATTCCCCCTCGCCCCCTACTTGTTGCTTACCCATGCTCCATTTATATGTCCCACTTGAACTTCAGCCTTCGTAATGTCGCTCAAAAACAGTCACTTTCAAGAGCAATCATGAATTCTCTACACGTCGTGCTAGTCTCACTTTTCTTATGGAGTTGCTAAACAAATGTGTACTTTTTTTGCGGTGAGGTGCCCGCAATAATTTGAAGATATGACTCAACAACAAGACACCTTATTTCTATACCCGGTTTCTTTTTATTTTATGTTTTTCACTCACTTTTTCTAAAGTTATATACGCGTACGACCCCAGTTAACGCAAACCAAACCTGGGTAAATCCTCAGGATGTCCGGCTCTGGACATTTCCGCATCCTCAGGTTGTCCAGATCTTATCCTCAGCCAGTCCAATCAGGGTCCGTTTGTCCGTCCAGCGTACATCCTAAGAACGTCGTCAAAATGATGCCACTGGACAATTTTCGTACACTTCCAGGACAAAATCTAATGTTCGTTTTTCTAAGGCTGAAGTTACCTACAAGCTAATGCAACAGGCCTCACTACAGAAATCAGGCACGTCCTAAATGATTGCAGTAGAACCTGGGGAAGCCGTGCTAGGAAGGGAGGCAAAAACACTGCATCTGAGAAGACGGCACGGGTAACCCAAGAAAACTAAAGCGGAGTATATATGCTAGCTGAACCCCAACAGACGAACCCTGGAAGTTCGTGCAGAACCACATTACCAGTTCTCGGTGTCAAATTTTGTTTCAGTTTCACGCAAAGGGAAGAATCTTTCAGGTGCCCCAGAGAGGCGTGGCTTGTACGAGCACTACGTAAACCTCCTGAAGGTGAAAGGCGTCACGGGACTTCTCTCTAAAAGCTTTGGAGAATTATGGCAGCTGCATGAAGAGTTGAAGTGCTTTTCTGACTTTTTGAGTAGATTCCAAGATATAAAAATGGCAGCTGTCGAACAGGAAGAGTACGGATGTTGCGAAGAAGACACTTCTGTCCGCATCTAGTCGTGCTCTCAGCACCCAGTGACCTCTGTTCCAGTGCAGCAAGGGAGTGCAGCTGAAAAATGACAGTCATATTACTACTTTTATGCAGGTTATTTTAAAAAGTCCTTAAGTGATACTTTTACAGCCGTTTTTCACTAGCAAAGACCTGTGCAATAAACCACTTTTTATCCAAAATGGGTCAAATTCTGCGTCTCACATCAATGTGTGCCAGATCCGGACTTTACAAGTACTTACCATTGAGGGAAGTAATGCAGCCACATTTCTATTTCAGTGCTAAAATAAGATCCTTTCCTCCCTTCTGCACCATGGCAAAAAATTATTTCAGCACTTGCCACCGTTATTTTGGTGGCAAAAAACGACGTTTTTCTCGATTCCACCCAAAGTGGACTTGGCTAATTTTGAAAAAAAAAGAATATATATATATTTTTTTTCTTCACTGTTTTTCTTTTATTGCCGAAATTCTGATGCAAATTCTAATACACGTATATGCTTATGGCCACTAATAGACCTATCAGTCCGTATTAGTCTATTAGGCCCATCAGTATGTATTAGTCTATAGATCTATCAGTCTGCATTAGTCTATTAGGTCTATCAGTGTGTATTAGTCTGGTAGGTCTATCAGATTGTATTCTGATTGGTCTGCCAGTGTGTACTAGTTCTATCAGAACCAGTGGCAAGTTCGAACAAAACAATGAAACATGGCAACACATTTTATTATCAGGGTACACAGGCAATCTTGGATAAAACCAGCGCGAACTCAAACGAAGACGGAGGAAGTGCAACACAAGGACAGCCGCTGGTCTAACAACTAAATTTTAATATCAGAACGGGTGAACATAAATACTGAACACAAGCAATAAAGTAATAAAAGGACAGTGCGCATGGTCGAAACAAGTTTGGAAAGGTCACGGTGATACCACAAGTAGATATACACGTTACAGTCAAGGCACACGCAGATATGCAATCTCTTTAGGATGGAGACACACGCTTGTTTGGCTTACACACTTATCACCTCGTTCTGCTATGTGGAATGCCTCCATGATTTCGCGGGTTGTTTGAGTACGGTGCCTAAATAAAATGTTAGTGGCAGGAAAATTAGGTTTGCATTGGCTGCACTTAGCACAATGCGAAGAAAGATGGGATGATACAGGGCCTTTCAATGACAATTCATGTTCTCTCAAACGCACGTTGATACAGCCTGCAGCCAGTTTGTCCCACATAAGCTTGGCCACAGGGCAAAGGAATTCTGTACACAACTCCCGTTGCGCATGCGACATACCGGTTCTTGTGGTTAACACCACAACCAACCCCTTTCTTCTCACTTGGTTGTGGTGTCAACCACAAGAACCGGTATGTCGCATGCGCAACGGGAGTTGTGTACAGCATTCCTTTGCCCTGTGGCCGAACTTATGTTGGACAAACTGGCTGCTGTATCAACGTGCATTTGAGAGAGCATGAATTGATATTGAAAGGCCCTGTATCATCCCTTCTTTCTTCGCATTGTGCTAATGTATTCTAATATTTCATGTCAGGAGGATCAGATAGCACTAAACTCAGCCGTAAAAACTGTTAGTGATTGGTGTGAAAAGTGGAAAATGGAAATAAACTACGATAAAACAGTCTACACAACAACAACCAAAAAAACAAAAAAACGTCCTTGCTTTCAACTACCAGCTAAACGAAAAACTTCTTTCAAAAACCAGTCACTTTAAATACCTCGGCGTAACTATATCGCATGAACTATATCCCTCCCCTTTCCACATCCTTCCTAAGTAAGCTCTAAGGAGCAAACTTGATTTTGTGGTGGTATAAGTTTATGTACACACACACACACACAACACACACACACACACGCACGCACGCACGCACACACACGCACGCACGCACACACGCACGCACGCACGCACGCACGCATATATATATATTTATTTATTGCAGCCATTGCTTTGTCTTTCTTTCACCCGTTCCGGCTGCCATTGGGCGTGATTTAAAGCTCCATTCCTGCCCAGTTGTTTAACATTGTTCAACACATACGTTTTTTTATTACTGTGTTTCTGCTATTGCATTCACAATTTGCATAAAGTGGTTATGGCTGCACAGAGGAAGCATTTTTTCATATGTTTTTCTCTGTGGTGCCTTCTACACCGCTTGTGGGGCCGAGCAACCTGAGGAGTAGCGTGAAGTAATGCTCCACAGCGGTGGTTCTCAGGCATCGATGCGGGACAGGGACTCCTTGTGGGCTTATGCAAGCGATGGGACCCCTTGCAGAAGAATCAGGGGGGGATACCTAAGGTAATTAACACAACTGAAGCGTGAAACAGATGCCTTTAATTAACAACACTGCCTCAGCACTTTGTGTCAGCCAGTTCATCAATACGCGGCGCAGCCGCACACAAAGCAAAATCTCTGCACTACCATTGCACCTGTTTCCGTATGTGTTTCAAAAACATCATCCCGGCCCGAAAAAGCGTGCTCACAACAGGCGTTCAGAAAACATCGAGACAAGTTTCGAAGCCATTCCACGCATTGAAAAATGAGGATATTTGGTGCAGTTACAGCCCAACTTATTCACGGTAAGCAAAGGCAAGTTTTGCCTTCATTACTTTGGTTTCCTGGAACTCTATCAACGCATTTTTCACTCCGGCACGATCTCGTGCGTACCTATTCACATCAGCTTGAAAGGAGGCCACAAGCTAGGTGTGTGGTCCATATTGCGGGATGTATAGCCCCTGATGCGGAACCTGAGCGTGCTCAGATGGAGCGTGATTTTCACTCTGTCCCTCGCAGACACTACTCTGGAGACTACCATGTCACTGAGCGGCCTAAAAGGAAAGTAGGCGTCCCTACTCACCCAGCACAATTAACTTCAAAGCTTTTTACGAGAGCCCCTCACCGGTTGTGAGCAAGAGTGAAAAGGGTTCACCTAAGTGCACTAGTTGTGCGGTGCGTACAATGTAAATGTGCTTGCTGGTGGGTTTATGGAATCCCATTTGAGAACCACGGCCCCGTAGTGGTGACTTGAGAATAAGAATACAAGATAGCAAAAGTACTGGGCTCACGGTACAAGACCACGTCATGAAACAGCAAAAAACAAATTATCCCCAAATAACCGAAACATAACAGGTCATACAACTGCAAGAAGCACGTTCATCCAAATAGCGGAAACATTTCAGAAATAAAATACAAAAAGTCACGACCTCTCAGTGGAAGCCCAGGTCATAGAGCTGCAAGAAGCGAGTACAAATACCGAAACATGGCAGAAATAAAATACAAAACGTCACGGGCTCCCAGTGGAAGCCCAGGTCATAGAGCTGCAAGAAGCGAGTACAAATACCGAAACATGGCAGAAATAAAATACAAAACGTCACGGGCTCCCAGTGGAAGTCCAGGTCAAGTAACAGTGAAAAAGCCATGAAGGAAAAAAATAAAAAGTCCGAGCATCCTACAAGGCCTGCGCAAGCCTGTCCCGCAAGGAGCTGGCCATTGCCGACGTGTCGCCATCGTCGCCACAGTCGGTTGGCGACACATCTGTGGCGCTGTCGGTGCCCGCGAGCTCCTCAGGAGTGTCGCAGCCCCTCATCGCCATGTTGTGCAGCACACAGGCGGCAACAACAATCTCCACCGCGTGCTGCACGCTGGCCACATCGATGTAATGAAGGCGCTGGAACCGACCCTTCACGATGCCGAAGGCACCTTTCACGGCCACCCGTTGCTTGCTCTGGACGGTGTTGAATACCTGCATCGATGGCTGAAAGGCGGGCGTCTGCCGGTAAGGCGGCAGCAACCATGGAAGCAGCGGGTACGCCGAATCGCCCAAGATGTATCCCCCTGCAAGTGAATTTGAATGCGATGTAATAGGAGCTTTCGTGGAAGCAACTAAGCATGTGCGTAGCACAAGCATCGGCCAAGTTAGCTGTCTAGGTCGAGAAACTTGATCTACTGACTCAGTTTGGTCGATTATTTCCTGAAAATCAAAGACAAATTATTCGTCTGCTCACAGCCAAAGGTGTGCATGCAATATGTACTTTTCTAGCATCCTACGCTTCATTGCAGTAAGTGCGCGAATTTCTGTGTATGCTGATCAACCTACCTGATGTTTCTCTCGCCAGCTGGCTAAACATTAATTTTTCTCACCTTCGCATTTCGATGCTTCCTCCGGAAAGAAAAAGCTCTCCCGCAGCACTCTGGCGTCGTGGGCGCTGCCGGGAAAGCCGGCGAACACGTCGATGAACACCATGTCCGCATTGCAGATCCCCTGGAGTACGATAGAGTGAAACTTCTTGCGATTATAGTAACTCTCTTCGGACTCCGAGGGTCTAGAAATGCGGACATGGCACCCATCAATCGCGCCGATCACGTCTGACAGCCCTCCGTTTGCACGACGAGCGGGGGCGTCAAACGCCCGCTTGTTCCGCTCCCGTTCGGCTAGGTCAGGCCAGCAGATTTCGCGTCCGCTGATTGAGAGCAGGAATCTGATGACACGGTAGACCGCAGCATGAACAGACGATTCGCTGACATCAAATTTGTCAGCGATCATGTACATTGTACACTGGGTCCCGATGTATGAAAGGGCGATGAGTACTGTCTTCTCGGAAGCCATTTTGGGGCGTCCACGCAGTCCTTCTGGGTAGAACGCCGAGCTTTCAAACTCGGCGACCAGGGCTGCCACAGTATGCCGCGACAGGAGAAACAGTCGCTTGAACTCAAAGTCCACGTACGTCGGCACAACGGCCTCCACGTAGAGGGGTACGCAGTGCCGTTCTACCCGCTCGATCATCGCGAGGACAACGCAAACAATGAAGACGTCGACCTCTCAATCGTCCTCATTTTCAAGAAGACGACGGTCCGCACAAAACGCGTCGACGAGAGCAGCGAGCGCACTTGCGGCGTCCGACATTTTTGCCGCCGAAACTGTAGCAGACGACCGAAAAAAGGTTGCTCCGCAGCGCTCGTCGTGGCTGGGGTTTCTCGGTTCCGGCTTCCGGTGTATCCCAAGGCGCTTGAGCAACGTAATCATGACGCAACTTTCTGCCCGAGAGCGAGCTCCTGGCTGCCCGCGGGCTGCCAGAACGCCCGTAAATCGAACAGGCCCACTCTTACCCCCTTTTTGGCGCGGTTGTTTGAATGTGGAATAACGAGCTGCAATGCTTGATAGCGGTTCTAACCAGGAAACACTGTTGAGACTGGATTGCGCCCGACCTGATAAGCATCCGTGTAAGTGTGACGCCGGCATTCAACGAAAGATTTATGCCGGTGTGCGGTCAGTTCGTTAGCAGCATCGTGCGAGTATATTAGTGCTTTGCTATAAAACAAAAAAACTTTGCTATAAAATGTGCCAACATTATACCAACGCTGCCTATCTGAAGATGAAACAAGGGTACATAGCCGTTCAGTTTGTTTTAAGGAATAAAGAGTTTTCGCGCCTGAAAGTGGACCAGCTTGAGAAAGCAGCTTGTCTCGATTAAAACGAATAGCGACTGCTTTCGTACGGGTACGCCGTTGCAGTGCAGCGCGTAAGGTGCAATATACTTTGCAAAATGTTTGTGTGGGCGTGTGTGTGGAGAAGGGGAAGCACTCTGCACTACCTCTGCACCAGGCCAGAATTCTTACGCAATATGCATACGTGTCGAACAATTTCAGAGCTTGCCTATTGGCCACTTGCAAAACGCATCTAACATGCTCAAAATAGGGCAAAATTATTTTATACAGCACCGCCCAGGCCTAAGCGACGCGCAGGCGGAGATTTGGAAGAATAATTGTGCGGTAAGTCGGCAAGCTTTACGCCAGTTCACTCCGTACGCGTGCGAGCGAGTACGTGTGCTAGCAATCCTACATGCAGAGCGCCGATATCTAGGCTACTGTTTCGCGATTCCAGTGCTATGGGGACGTAATGATCTGGAGTAGATGCACCTAGCACTGAAGGTATCAGCCAAAAGATTGCGTGCACATGCCTCCTACGTGCAAATCACCGAGATTCTAACTGCGCCAGCGCTGCGCTCCAATCACGCCAAAAGCAAACGTGCAGCGAACTCTCGCAAAGGCGTAGCGACGACTTGAGCAATACGTAGCGGTGCGTGTAGTTTGCCAAAGCAAGCGCAATGCCTGAGAAGCCTGAGACGCCACAGCAGGAATGCTTTCGAATGGGTGCCGCCATTTTGGCTACAGCTTCAGTGGAAGTGACGTCGGTGACATCACGATGCTGGGGCGCTATTTAGGGAGGGGGGTCGGCCTGGTCCCCTACGGGATATGGTTTGGGAATAGGCTGCCGGGCGCTTACGGAAGGGGGTGTGGTTTGACGTTTAGCGCGCGAGGGCAAAACTGGTCACCCCGCGAATACTGCTCGAGGTAGCGTAGAGCTTGCGCTACAATAAGTGGCTAAGAAACATCCAGATTTAAAGGGACAGACAACCGATTTTTGTCGCGTATATGTTCTCTAGCTCATATGAAATATAGCCCGGTAACCACAAGCAATTTCTAAACAAATCGGCGGAAATAATTTTAATTTGGCAGCAAACTTCCTGAAATCGTAAGGGTGGCGGTTCGCAGTGTCGAAACTTGGCACTACAATATGTGTCCCTGTCACGTGACCTACAAACCTAGCAGCTACTGTAACTGCTGAAACACACTATCCGATCCTTCGCATGCCACAAGGAGGGCTCAATCCTGAAGAATCGCAAACTCTGCACGGCAAACAAACCTATCTATATAGTATTCAGAAATGTAGATGGGTGGAGATATTTGATTAAAAAAAAAACATGCAACGTTAACTGAAAACTCTACGAAATGCGGAAAATATGCACGCTCTTCCATGCAACGTCACCCTGTCCAAGGGTATGCTGAGAGTTAGAACTCAAAAATTGCGTATTCCATTTCTGTGGTGAAATATGGGAGGCAGCTTTGACTAGCTTGTCACCTCTAGATCAACGTGGGCTGATTGAGAGGGCAGGGAACAAGCTGCTGCATTAGGGGCTTTGGATTTCGGGCTCCCCTCTGCCCAAACTCCCACTCTTTCTTACTGAACAAAGGTATTTGCTTTCTATCTCTCTCTCTCAGAAAAACCAAAACGCTTAGACCAGCCACGGCATGAGGGAATAAGCGCTTTGTACGACAGATAGTGTCGCCTTGTCCCTGAAACTGACCAAGATCAAGCAGCCGCAACCTTCACGCCCACATGTTCAGCCACACAAGCGTAGATGGCGTCTGTTATTTGTGTGTCAGGGCAATTTAAAACCATCTTGGCTAACCTTCGGTAACTGGAAAGCAGAAATTGTAAACGCAGCAACTCCCTTCTAAAACGCTCATTCGACGTCAAAGTAACGCTATCGCGTCCAACATGTCACTGCAACTTTTTCTGATGCAAAAATAACTGTCGGACGGTCTACTCCATCCTGATCGATAGCAACGTGATGTTGGAATTGCGCCTAACTGCATTAGCTTGGGCAGACCTTATTGGAGCTACTTCTGTGGAAATAACAATGGGACACGCGGCGTTATCACGTGCATTTGGAGGCTGCTGTGAACGGCCTCTGATTCTGATGCGCATGCTTCCGTTCCATCACCTATGTGACGCCCGGCCGCCGGCAATGGCCGCGTTTTTCAGTTTAGGTTCCCAAAACGGCAATCTTCACGAGCTGTTTGCGTCGCGCGCATTCACGCTTGAAACGCAGTATATTTGCATGTCGCACTCTTTTTATTGGCACTGTTGGATGGCCTTATTTTTACACTGTCTAAAATTTGAGTGCAGTTGGCCTTTAGGGAAAAGCTTCAGTATGACAAGCAGCGGGACTGCATACTTTGTTAGGCAAGCGGATGTTGGATTAGCAGCAACGGTGTTGTTTTAGCCCACTCCCTCCTCTGCTTCGTTGTAAGTGGATTGTTTTCGTCGTACGGAATCCCAGTAGGCTACTTCTTCACTAAACGTCTAACGGGTAGTCATGCTTCCCGAGCTAGTACTCTTTGTGATGAAAAAAGGAAAAACCTGCGGTTGCCGCATAATTCAACTTGTCACCGACCACCACCGAGTCAAAATGAAGATGCTGGACCAGGGCACTCTGGCGTTAGAAGTAGAACCCCCGTGCGACTCTAACAGACCTGTATTCCTAAGTTTTGACTCCTGCGATGTGCTGAAGAACGCATGCTCATGACGTAGGACCTAAGGGAAAAATTTAGGTATCTTGCCTGAAGTATGTGTATGACCTGCAGGAGAACCTGACGGTGAAACCGGTCCGTTATCTACACCGAAAGCCCGTCCATACTAATAATATCGAAAAGATGAACGCGAGAAGGACCATTCAAGTTCTGCGTCCGGCTGTGACCGCTGCCTTGGAACACCTATAAGAACAAGCCAGACACACATGCAGCCCATCATTCGCAGCTGCAGGCCACACCATCACATTCATGAGGAACTTCTATCAGTGGTTCATACTTCTGTACATGAGCAATACAACCCGGCACCTGCGCCAAAAGTTCCCCGATGTCCGGCACTACGGCGATGCTGACTATGACAGGCTTGAGTGGCTGGAGGTTACCATGCCTATGTACTTGGAAGATGTTAAAAGAAGTTGCGGCAATCCAAGCGAGTTCCTCACGAAGGAGACGAATGGGGAATTTTCTATCACCACCTACTCTAGTGTTTCCTGCATAAGGTACCTTCTGAAAACCGATAAATTCCTGTTCGTGCATGCACCGAATAGAGAAACGGAGCGAGAGCCCGTTGTCTTACCAAATGAGCTACGAGCACACGCAGATACAGGGGAGACAGACGGTGTATTCACCGAGCACAGCTGTGGGTTTACCCCCTGCGTTCTCGCTGAATGCCACGTGATAGCGTCACGCGACCTCTCGCGCCTCTGTGCGCTCCGTCCACGGCACGTGTGGCGGCCGTGTGCACCAGTGGTCTGTCCAGGTCGACCTCGAAAAGTTTGGACTCGTGGGCAATACCGATACCAAACAACCGACTACCATCCGTGGAATGTGCTTTGAGTTAACTTTCACGAAGAATAGAACTGCGCTGAAAACGCAAAGTCTGAGTGCGTATCACACCGGTCATCAGTCCGTTCTGAACATTGTGCTGAAGTGAAATAATAAATAATGTGTTACAGGGACAGTGTAACGTGTGAATAACGCAACCGGGACGTAGGCACCCGTGGTAGGTGGTATAAAGCTTCGCTTTCGAAACCCCTCCACATGGTGGATTGGCCCGCACTTTTTTTTGTAACGCAGTGCAGAACGCAGAAAAGTCTTGCTAAAAGAAATATGCTCGGTTGTGGAATGCAGGCACAGAATTTGTAGTAACACAGGCGCGCGCAGCGCAGCAGCATGGACGATGGTCGGGCAGTCAACAACGGCGTTTATTGCCAGAAGGGTGATTATATACGTTGCCAACCAGAGGGGGTAAAGGGAGGGGGGAGAGAGGGAGAATCAAGGCGCACAGGGCCAAAAAGAAAAGGTGCGCGCGCAGCTGGTTTTGCTGGCCGGTACAAAACGAACGAATACAACATTTCTTTCCTCTTAAAAGTGGAACTGTTGTACCGGTTTCCTAACTCTTGTCGATCGCCTCACAGTGGCCTGATGTGGGACGGCCTCAGGAGGGTGTTCGGCCGTGACGACTGGAGGTTCCGTAGCAGCTGGTGTGGGGAACCCACTCCGACCATCCGCTGCCGGTAGCTCTGGGCTTTGCTCTTGCTCCTTCCACCTGGGCGTACGTTGCAACGCAGGAGACGGGACAGGAGTAGTCACGCCGTCAGGTTCACCTTCCGCCTCCGCGCCTTCAGTCGCCCCCGTAGATGTAGATGTAGACTCCGGCGTCGATTCGCAACGGCGGCGGACTTGGTCGATATGACGCTGCACTACCCCTGTTAGCGTATCCACTGCTATCATTCTCGCCCCCCCGAAGCAGATTTTACACGTCCAGGCGTCCATCTTTTGCCGATGCCGTAGTTCCGCACGTACACGCTGCTGCCTGGTGAGATGGTCCAGTCGTCAGCGCCCGGCGACAAGTTCTCATCCCTGGGCGGCAGGCATGTGTCAAGACGGGAACGGAGCTGGTAGCCGAGAAGCATTTCCGAGGGTGACTTTCCTTCCTTTTGCGGGGTCCTCCTGTAATGGAATAACAGGCGGATGAGGTTATCTTCCAGTGGGCCATCTTGCATTTTCCGCAAGCCGTCTTTAATGGTTCGCACTGCTCTTTCCGCTGCTCCGTTTTACTGAGGATGGAAAGGCGCTGTACGCAGGTGCACAATATTGTTTCTTGCTACAAACGTGGCGAACTCCTGACTCGTGAATTCCGTGCCATTATCGGACACGATTGTGCGTGGCACACCGAACCGACAAAACATACTTCTTAAGCAGCAAATGGTACCCGCTGTGTTCGCATGCCTCATGGGTACTGCTTCAATCCACTTCGTGTGAGCATCTATGTACCACCACAAGTATCATCTTGCCGGCTAACGGGCCCGCAAAATCGATGTGGATCCGGGACCACCTCTCGGCAGTTTTTCGGCCAACTTACCGGTGGTGCTGCCGCAGGCATGGGAAGGTTTTCTACACAGCTTACACACTGCGCCGACAATTCCTCAATCTCCTTGTCCATGCCCGGCCACCAGAACAGTGACTGCGCCAGCGCTTTCATTGACGAGGAGCCCTGGTGTGTTTCATGTAGAAGCTGCAACATCCTTTCCTGCGCCTTCCATGGTATGACGACTCTGTTGCCCCCAATAGATTAGCCGGTGAGCCATCGACAGCTCCATCTTGCGATCAAAAAACGGCAACAAGTCGGGCGCCATTGCACTTGTGGTTCGAGGCCAGCCATGCAAGATGTATTCCGCAACACGGGCTAACAACGTGTCCCTGGCAGTGAGCTCCTGCAACTCGTGCGTCGTCACCATACCTTCGTCAAGGGCTTCCAACGACAGTACGTACTCGGGAGGGTCCCCCTCAGCTACCGGTTCCGCTGCCGTCGGGGCTGGTAGTCGGCTGAGGGCATCTGCTGTCAGTAGTTGTTTCCCCGGAACGTACTGTAGCTTGTACTGGTAGCCTCCCAGGAACAGTGCCCATCGTTTTTTTTTTTTTTTGTAGGGTTTAACGCGCCGACGCAACGCAGGCGATGAGGCGCGCCGTAGTGGAGGGCTCCGGATTAATTTGACCACCTGGGGATCTTTATCGTGCGCCGAAATGTCGTACACACGGGCGTTTTTGCTTTTCGCCTCCATCAGACAGTGCCCATCGTTGAATGCGCGCGGCGGCCATCGGCGCCGTTGGGCGGTCAGGCTTGAGCAGTCCCAGCAGTGGCTGATGGTCGGTTACCAGGGTGAATTGCCGACCTAGGAGGTAGTCATGGAAACGAGAAACGCCAAAAATCAGTGCCCATGCTTCTCGCTCCAGCTGAGAGTAGTTTCGCTCCGCTTTTGATAACGTTCTGGAACGAAACCCAATTTGTCTGTGCTCATTTCCCTCCGAGTGAAACAGAACAGCACCCACGCCGTACGGGGAAGCGTCACATTCTAGCTTCAGTTCCTTGTTGGGATCAAAATGAACGAGAAGTTGCACATTCTTCAAAATTTATTTCGCTTTTTCGAACGCTGTCTGCTGCGGTTCCCGCCATTCCCAACGGGCGCGTTTTTCCATGAGCTGATACAAGGGGCTGAGCACAGTCGACATATTGGGCAGGAAACGGGCGTAGAACGTGAGCATGCCAAGGAACGAGCGCAATTCATTAACGTTACGTGGGCGCGGGGCTTGCATGACGGCGTCTACGTTCTTTTCAATGGTGTGGAGGCCTTGCCGATCTATACGATGGCCAACGGAAGGCTGCCGCAACTTGCATTTGTCAATCCTAAGTTTAACGCCGTGCTCTCGGAACCGCTCCAACACTCTCTTGAGCTGCTCTCCGTTATCACTCTTTCCTTCTGACACTAGCACGTCGTCAAGGTAGGCTTGGACACCCGGAAGCCCGCCGAGTACTGCATCAATCTTTCTTTGAAAAATAGCCGGTGCGGAAGCTATTCCAAACGGAAGTCTGTTAAACCGGAAAAGCCCGCGGTGTGTGGTAATGACACACAGCCCGCTGGACGTTTCGTCAAGGGGCACTTGATTGTATGCATCTTTTAAATCCAAGATGCTGAAATATTCGCCTCCGTTTAAGCTTGCGAACATGTCCTCTATCACCGGAAGAGGGTAATGCTCCACCTCACATGCCGGGTTGAGGGTGACCTTAAAATCACCGCATATCCTCACGCTTCCGTCCTTTTTCAAAACGACCACGATAGGCGTAGCCCGTTCTGCATGTTTCACAGGTGATAGAACACCAAGTGACACCAGCCGGTCAATTTCACGAGAGACCTTATCGCGGAGGGCGTAAGGAAGAGATCTGGGCTTAAAGAATTTTGGTGTCGCCGTCTCCTTGAGCTTCAGGCTGGCTGGTGGACTTTTGATAAGTCCAAGGTCTGTTGAGAAAACATCCTCGAACTCGCCGAGCAGTCGGTTCAGCATATTGTCGCTTGTCTCGGCACTTGTTGTAAGGTCCGTCCCAGTCAGGTCTCCAATCGGAACGCCCGCGCTTGTCAAGCGAAGCGATGAGATCGCGGCCACATAGGCTGGGTCCTGCACAGTCAAGCACGATGAGCGGACAAGTCACAGATACATTTTTATACCTCACTGGAAGTTCGAGTTCACCCAACACCGGAAGCTCTCCCGCGTAACACGACAGCTCGATTCGTGGTGGTTGTAGGCGTGGCCACTGTGCACGATGTCGATCGTACACTTGGCGCGATACGACGCAGACCGGGGAACCAGTATCGACTTCCATGGCCAGTTCTACGTCTCCCCATCGAAACGTGCGGCAGATGGGTGGTTTCAAACCGTTTATTCTTCCCGAAATCAACGTCCAAACGTGTGCGCTATTCATGTCGTCGTTGCTAGACGCGCTTTCAACTGTCAGTGCCTTTACACTCGCTGCCCGCCTTTCAACCCTTGCATCAGTTGAAGCACTGCAGCATTTTTTCGCCAAATGACCGCGTCGCCCACAGCGATAGCAGCGTGCGTTATCCCAGCGGCAGGAGTTGTCGTGCTTCGTACTTCCACATCGGCCGCAGTCATGCGACGCGCCTCGTGGTCGGTTACCTCGAGAGGGTGAGCGATGATGGGCTTGCATTTTTAGCACAGTCGGCGGTTCTGCTCTCATATCTTTCGCATCGCTGTCGGTTGCCTCGGCTGCAATGGCCATTGTTTTAGCCTCCTCGAGGGTTAAATCTTTCTTTGCCAGTAACTGCTTGCGCAAGTTAGTTGAGCGTACGCCGCAAACAATCCGGTCCCTCAACATCCGGTCTAGCGCACTTCCAAAGTTGAAATTGTGTGCTATGCGCCGTATTTCGACAAGGAACGCGTGCACCGACTCCCCTTCTTGTTGGCACCGGGTGAAAAACTTATAGCTTTCTGCTATCTCGTGACGCTTGGGATCATAGTAGTCGTGTAAGGCTGCGACCGCTTCGGCGTAAGTAAGGGAATTCGGCGTCCGAGGTGCAATTAGCCCCGCTAGCACTTGCACAGTCTGCGTGTTGAGTGCTGCCACCAGAAGTGCTCTCTGCCTTTTAGAGTCAGTAATAGCATTTGCTTCAAAATACGCTTCATCCCGAATAAGGTACGCTTTCCACTTATCTCTTGTGTCGTCGAAGACCGGGAGCTGGAGGCTGGTCATGGTCGTCGGTACTTGTTGCGGTAGGCCGTCGGCTTCAACTTTTAGGCCAGCATGGGCGGTTTCCGGACTCGTCGCCACTGTAGTAACACAGGCGCGCGCAGCGCAGCAGCATGGACGATGGTCGGGCAGTCAACGACAGCGTTTATTGTCAGAAGCGTGATTATATGCGTTGGCATCAAGAGAGGGTAAGGGAGGGGGGAGAGAGGGAGAATGAAGGCGCACAGGGCCAAAAAAGGTGCGCGCGCAGCTGGTTTTGCTGGCCGGTACAAACGAACGAATACAACAGAGTGTAATAGCTTTTCCTTCACGGTAACAGCCAGAGTTACTCAATATATCCAGTAACTCTGGGGTAACAGCAGCGTCAGACGTCCATGTGGATTGTGATCTAAAAGAAGTAATACAACGGATCATTTAGGGATCATTCGCAATCCATTGTGATCCAAAATAAGCTCTAGGATGGACCATTGAGGCATCATTTCTAATATCTAATCCTGTGGATGTCCCGTGAATGCCCAGTATAGGATCCAGGACGTTTGGACCATTTGAGGACGTCCTCGGGACGTTTTGCGTTATCTGGGACTTATACACGCAAAAATTTCTTGGCGGCGTGCATCTGACACATGAGTTTCTTGAGGACAGATTGTACTTACAATAACTGTAAGGGGTCGCTTTTGTTGGCTATCGACGCGTTTCCGTGAAGTCCAGTCCACGTGAAATTTGTGAACGTGTACAATGAAGCGTCGCTGTGCCACACCTAGATGAAAGCCAATAAAATTATATAGGCACGACAGTCACGTGCTCTGAAAAATCGCTACCTCCAGTGTAAATAAACTTAGATCCGTGTAAATGTCACCCAAATAATAGCGTGTTTTAAGCACTGATGTACGAAACCAACTTCGCCATTCTGCGAATACGCTCTTGGAACATCCTTGCCGTATACCAGTCAGGGCTCAACGGTTCGCACCAGCCCCTGCAGGCGTGTCGCTCATGCAATTGGTATGCCGATTGTCTCATCTTATAGTGTGAATTAGTTATTTTAGGCGCCCACCACGGTGGCTGCAGTGTTGTGCTGCTGAGCCTAAGAATTGAGCCCAAGGACGCGGGTTCGATTCCAGGCCGCGGCATCCGATTTTTGTGTGTGTGTGTGGAGGCGAGAAGCGAAAATGCTTGTGTGTTCGAGATTTCGGCGCACTTTAATTAGATTACCAGGTGGTCAAAATTAATCCGGAGCCCTCTACTACGGCGTGCCTCATCGCCTGTTTAGTGTCGGCGCGTGAAACCTCATATCAGCCAAACCAGATATTTTATGGCGAGTTTAACACATCATTGAGCAAAACACAGCTGCTGAGCACCGATAAAGCCGCGCGCAGCTTTCACCCTCGACTGTGCGCTGTCACGCATGGCCAGCTACCGGGCTGTTTTCGTGAGTCTTTTAGAAATGCCGGTAGCGTGCGTTTTTGTCCATGTGCATAAAACTGACCAAATACACAGCGCCTGCTAATTAACCCAACGCTCGCATGAAACGGGCGGCGCAGCATTCCGACGTCAATGCATGCGTGAGGCACGAACGAGAACTTGGTTTTCATTGCTTTGTGTTATTTCGAACTTATTATTTGCGGAATAAATAAATAAACTGGAATTACAACAAGAAAATAACTTTATGCCATCGTCAAATAGTATGGAGTTTACTCTGCTCCGACTTGACGTTCTTATAGCCGCTCACGTCACCATGTACATGCCGAAATTTAACGCGGCCTCTTTAGAATGCATGTTCTTTTGGGGAACGTTGCACCATATCGAAAGACAAACTGACCGGGTATACGCCGTGTCTTTCATTCGACGTGTTGGCCGTATCTTTAAGAAGTTCGCGCAGATACGCGTACACCTTAACACAGCTTTTTTTTCCTACTGCCTGAAAACAGCACCCAGAAATGGCTTCCCAGCTTTCCTTTCCTATTGTTGAAACACTGCGCGCCTTTCTTAGGTAGTAGATTACGGCTGTATTATAAAGAAGTAATCGTGAACCGACAAGGGCAACTTCCAGTTCCATTTTGCTAAGTTTTCACAAACGTCTCGCACTGTTAACTTTCTCTCTTAAAGAAGTACTGAAACCATATTTTTACTTCATGTTTTACTGGTTAGGTGTAATAGGTGTAATATTTGGTATACGTTGCCGTGAAGGGGTATTCTAGCGATTGCACGATTGAAATGGTTGCACTTCGGAAGCCTATTTAGGGCCCCTTTAAACCATGCATGGCCGGGTTGTTTTTATGTTGTCGCCTGTATATCCTTACACAAAAATAATCTAGATAGAAGGCTCAAACATTTCCTTGTTGCTGAATCCTCATAATTGTTCGAAAAAATTAATTTACTGGAGAAATTTTATATGTACGCTGTATAAACTGGGAGTGGAGTGACGTGGGAGTGCGAGCCATACATGTCGCCAGCTAATTACAATCGAATGTTTTCCCTTCATATTGCCGCAGTTATTACAGTTGATTCATGAAATGGATTCAAACCCAAAGTTCATGTTCTTTAAATTGCCCCCTTCTTGTGACATTTAGTCACTTTTATAGCCCCTCTGATCAGCGAACGTTCCAACTAGTCCACAGCTTGCAGCCTTGTTTGAAATAAACAACATGAATTGGGCTGTTTTATATTTCAACTTCCCCATAGACATTTCACCTACCTCGAGCACCCGTCAGAGCACCATCATACGGTAACATATATGAAACAATAAAGCAAAACAAAGACCTAACACTGGTCTGACACCCATTTTCCAGCCGATACTGCCTGTACGAAAGCTCATTGGCCTATTTCAAGGACTTTTCTCATTATACAAACGAACCTTCCTAGTAACCTGGTAACTAACTTCCCCATTTTTGCTTTTGTTCCCTTCCAATCGCATTGCACACACTATCTTCAGATTCTTCCTGGTGTAATTTTTATTCGTAATAGGCTCCAATGCATCGAACACTTGTCGCATTCTGCTTGGCGCGAAACGAAATACAGGGCTCCAGGCGTTCTCAGAAAAAGGCGGGGTGCTGGGAGCTGGCACGCTGTCTCGCGCGTTCCTTTCTTCCTACATGCCTTATTTTTTGGTTTCGTCCCCGCCCCGTCCCTTCTAGAGTGTGTCGCAAAGGAAGTTTTAGCAGCCGAGCGCGAAGTTGGGGAGGGCCGAAAAAAAAAAAGAAAAAAAAAGGTCCTTGGCCAACGTCCTACCCTCCTCTCACACGCGCACACGTGCGCGCCCCTCGCAGAGCGGTCCCCTTCTGCTCCTCTGCGCCTGGCAGCCGTAACTGGGGCGTTGGGTTGGGAAGAGTGAACGAAAAGCGCGCGCTTTTGCAGAAACGAGCAGCCATCCTGACAATCAAACGGAATGGAGAAGGAGCAATGTCATACGACATTTTGTTGTGTGGCCGCATGTTGCGGCGAATATTTGTGGGCCAGAAAGCCCATAGCAACCGACCAGTGAAGGTAAGCGATCGATTTTCTGAGCTCGCCTCGTTCTTTCGAATGCAGTTTACTTCGTAAAAGAGCGGGAACAAGACTGCCCTCCCGCTTCTAGCTTCTAAGCATCCTTCTTGCTTTTGCGAATGCGTACGGTTGTAAAACGCGGAACATGTATTCAGCGCTTACATTTTATGGAAAGAATATAATGCGAAATTAGGTGGGCGCTCAGAAGTAGTTTTTTTGTTATGATGCTGAAATGGAGTGTAGGTTCTGCAAGAACTTTGATACGTAGGATTGGCTTTTAATTTACTTCTTTCCGCAGCTGCTCACGCACACAAAAAATATAACTAATAAATTTAACTTTGTTATGTTTAATTTCACGCGAGTTTCAGCGGCATGGTGTTCCAGAACACAATTTGGCGTTGCAGTTAAGCCATGTGTTATCAGCTGCTTATGCTAACCATCTTGTGATGTAAAACAACGCCTGACGTCTTGTAAAGTTTGTGAATACTAGTACAAACTTTCTATGTGAAAAGCTGGTCTACGTCAAGAAAATGGCATACGCAAAAAAATAAAACAGCTCAATGCCAGTTTTAAGCACATTTTTCGAGAGCAAAAGGTAAAATTAGGCAACCAAGAAAATACGTGGTTGTAATTTCGTCTAGTTGTGTAATGCTTCCATTCTTGACAATTGCCTGTTTCCAATTTTTGTTCGTTGCGTTTTTATGTTTATGGGCATTGAGGCAATTATTGTCCTCTTTCAACTAATATTGCCGACGTACCGCGTCGTCATCAGTTGGTCAGCTTCTCTTGTTAATTGAAAATTCTTTTGCAAGCTGTCTGAAGGCTTTTCACTTAATTTCCAATGAAGACTTTTCACTTATTACTCAATGAGCTGCAAAGCTGTAAGGTATTTTATATAATTAAGTAGTTTTGTCCTTTTCTGTTTTCCAGGGATGCTTGAGAAATCCACTCATGCGATGAGCGTGTCATAAAGTTGACACAGGTATTAGAAAAAGTCAAGCAAGACAAAGTGGAAAGTGAAGAGGCCTGTTTTGCTATATTCATAAAGGTAAGGTTTTCTCCATTAGCTAAAATTTGCTTTACTTCAGTTTTCTGCACCACTTCTATACACTCTGTTTTGTTTTCAGAAATGCCTTAAGATATACCAGCACCACAAAATTGACACACGAATAAGCTCATCTGGCAGCAAACGTCATCCAAAGTGCAGGTGAGCTTCTGAGCACCCTATGTGATGCCCTTTTGTTTGTTTTCCAGGAATGGCTGTCAAATCTCATTTGAACTGCCCGTAGAAGTAAATCAATGAGGTCATATTGTATACCAAAAGTCCTGGTTTTCTGAGAGGTGATATATTGTCTATGCTGTAACAACTTTGCAACTTCTTCTAAGCTACAGCGTTTGTTTATTTCTCAGAAGCGCAACAGTAAGAACCCTATGTTACTGGGTTCATGCATGGCCAAGTATGTCATCAAATTGACTTGTCAAGGCAGAAGAACAAGCAAGTCCTGGAGGAGGCCGCTTTTCCCGAGTGAGGCGAGGCCCCCGAGCTAAGCCTAACGAGGGCTACGACGACTCCGAGCCATGGCGACGGCCACGTCGACGGCCGCCGCCGCCTGCGACGCCTCCGGCGTCGCTCCCGACGGGGCCGGAGGACGACGCAACGCCGTCGACGACAACGATGACATCACGTCCATGGATATAACCCCCGCCGACGGCCTCCACCGACGGCAACCCAGTCTGGACCGCAGTTCGGGGAGAACAACGATCACGGTTCCCGGCACAGCCGACGACGACGGCGCGGATTTGCGCGCCACCGCCGCCGCCGCTCCGGGCGAAGAAGAAGGCCGCGCCGGGTGGATTAACGTCACACCCCGGCGCGGACGCAAGTCGCAAGCAGGCACGGAAGGGTCCCTCCCGCAGCAGCCCCTTTCGCCCACCGGTAAGCCGAGCCCCGACTCCGCTTCGAAATCTCGCACCCCTCGTCAACCCACGCGGGCGCAGTTTGCCCGCAAAGTTAACGCGACCATGGCGAAGACGGCCAAGATGCCCAACTTCGCCCCCCGAGACGAGCACAGAGTCGTCGTCCGACCACGTGGAGGCCTAGTGGTCGGGAAGGCGAGGCCGACCGAACTGACGAACGCCATCGTCAGAGCGGCCGGAATCAGCGCAAGCGAAGCGACGGAGGACACCGCGAGCCCCAACGTCGCGCAAAACATCGTGGTGCTCAGCACGCCGAGCGAAGAGCGGGCCAGGCGCTACGAAACGATCCGAGCCATCACCATGGAAGACCAAGTCTTCGAAGCCTACGCATACCGGGCGGCGCCGGAGAACACGGCCCGGGGAATCATCAGAAACATCGGATCTACGAGACGGCCGCGGAAATCCACAGCCGCGTCGTGCACAAGCACAACCCTACGGCGCTGGACGCCCACCGCCTCGGCCAGTCGGAGGCGGTCGTCGTTCTTTCCGTACATCAAGTACGGCAGCATGATCGTGAGGTGCTACCTCTACCGTCAGCACAGGGAGGTGTGCAAGACGTGCGGCCAGGTGGGCCACCGCCCACGGCCACCGCCCGAGTCTGTTTCGCCTGCGGCAAGCAGAACCCGGGCCAAGACCACCAACAGCACTGCAAGCCCAACTGCAAGCTGTGCGGCGGCCCGCACGCCACGGGCACCAAGAACTGCAAGAATAAATTCAAGACGCCGTTTCAAGTGAAGAAGCGGCAGTGGCAACGCAAGCTCGAAGCCGAGGAGGCCCACGTGGCGCCGCCGCCGCCGGCGCTGAAGGTCAGAATATCCAGAAGGGATGATTTCCCGGAACTCGCCCCGCGCAAGGCCGATAACCGCGGCCGGGAGAAAAGCAGAAACCGGAGCCCGTCTGCCGGCCGCGCGGCGAGCCGCGATAGGCGCAGAGGCAAATCACGCGACCCCACGTGGGCCGCCGTCGCCACGGGCAGCACAGCTGCGGTGGCGCGCCAAAGGTCACAGTCTAAAGCGCGGCGCCGCTCCAGCTCGCGGCACAACAGCACGAGACGCCCCGCCGCAGCAGGCGCCGGCTCCGCGGCCCCGGACGAACTACAGCAACTACGCACAATGGTTCAAGAATAGAAAGGCACGATCGAGAAGCTCACCAACACGATAGAGAGGCTCACCAGGCAACTCGAAGAGCTCCGGATCTCGCAAACGGGAGGCAAGAAGGCGGCGGCAGCCGCGACCACCACCTCCGCCATCGGCCCAGCGCCGAGTCAGCCAGCGCGCCCCCCGCAAGGGCAAGCCCGGGCGCCGCAGCAGCGGCAGGCGACGAGGGAAACCAGCCCTAAGCCGCGCCAGCCACCGCAGCCACAACCGCCAGCGGAAGACCAGGACTCCCCGACCCCCGCCAAGCGGCGAGCGAAGGAGCACCACAACCACAACGTGCAAGAAGAGACGCTGGACACGGAGGAAGACGACGACGCCGACGCCGAGTCGATCGTCTCGTCGGCGTCGATGCAGACGGCCAGCGAAACGAAGACCCCCGGGTACGCGGGTCTGAACAACCGCTGCCGCCAGCTCTCCAACGTGATGAACCATTGGGGCAAGAACCTGGAGGGCATGGAGAGACGTATCACCAGCCAAACGAATCGAGCAATCATTCAAGCAATTAATCAACTGGCACAACAAATCAGCCCCGAAAACATGAAGGCGTTCATCCTCGACGTCGTTAAAGAACACTTTTACAACGGAGACGCCCAGCACCCGCCATCATGCCAAGCCACAACCGCACAGCCCCAAGCCTGAAGATTTGGCACTGGAACGCCAAAGGCTTCCGGTGCCGAAAGGCAGTGCTGCAGCAACACCTGCGGACCCTGGCCACGCCGGACCTCCCCGACGTGATCATGGTCCAAGAGACGCACGCAGAAGACGGCAACGCGATGTCCCTGCCGGGCTACCGCGCGCACGCCAGCCCGCCCAGCGCCCGCACCTGCGGGAAGGGAGCGGCGCAGGGCGCGTGCACGTTCGTCCGCAAGGGGCTCGCCTTCATCAAGCACGAGCACTTTCTCGGTCCCCAGGGCAGCTCCATCGAGCACTGCGCGACCGAGCTGTCGATCACCTCCACCCACAACAGGAAGAAGACGACGCGCGACACCATCCTGGTGGTGAACGTCTATAGCAATCCCCAGCATCGCCAACAGAAGTTTCGCGCACTACTACACGAGGCACGCAACGCAGTCTCCCAGCACGCCGACGCCACCGTCGTCGTGTGCGGCGACTTCAACGCACAGCACCAGGAACTCGGCTACACCGTCACGACGGCCAAGGGCAGAAGCCTGCTGGAAGACGCCGCCGAGGCCGGATACGTCCTCCTCACGGACCCGTCCCACCCGACGCGCATCGGCACGTCGACGGTCCGGGACACCAACCCGGACCTCTCGTTCGTGCTCCTGCCCGGCAGCAGGACCGCGCGTTGGAGGAACACGGGCCACAACCTGGGGAGCGACCACAATATCATCGAGGTCACCGTGCCGCTCCGCTCCGGCGACGGCAGCGGTGGAGGAGCCGGGCACATCAAGCACCGCCTCACGGACTGGCACCAGTTTCGCGCCGCGGATCTGGGCGAGATCGACGACATCGAGAAGTGGACCGAAGGCCTCGTAGCGGCTACCGAGAGCGCGACGACGGAGATCGAGACGTCGGAGGACACCACACGCATGGACCCCCGCCTGGCGCACATGCTGGAGGCGATGAGATCACTACAGCAGCGCTGGAAGCGCCAGCGCCACAACCGCACCCTCCGCAAGCGAATCGCGGCGCTCGGCCGCGAGATCGAAAAATACAGCCGCCAGATGTGCGTCCAGCAGTGGTTCGAGCTATGCAGCGAGGGCGACGGGCAGCTCCACCGGGGAGGCACATGGAAACTCCTTCGCCACCTGATGGACGAAAGCAAGAGTAAGGAGTTCCAGCGCCACCGGCTCGCCCAGATCATGTACACCGCCACCAAGAGGCTGGGGGAAGACGAGGTGCACAAACGCCTGAACGAGCGCTACCTTCCCGACACCCCGAGCGAGACGCACGCCGAGTACGCCGGGCCGCCCAACGCCACTCTCGACAAGGCCATCCAGGAGTGGGAGGTTCGCCAGGCGACCCAGGCCCGAAACTGCCGATCGGCAGCGGGTCCGGACCGAGTGAGCAACAAGGCGCTGCGTAACCTGAGCGACGCAGCCATAACAGCCCTGACGAAATTCTTTAACAAATGCTGGCAATCGGGCAGCCTCCCCAAGCAGTGGAAGACTGCCAAAACGATCCTGCTTCCCAAGCCCAACAAGCCGCCGGGCGTCGAGAGCCTGCGCCCCATCTCCCTCACCTCGTGTGTGGGCAAGGTGCAGGAGCACGTTCTCAACGCCCGGTGGCAACGTTACCTGGAAGACAACGGGCTGTATCCCGATTCGATGCTGGGCTTCCGCGCGAAGCTCGGTACGCAGGACGCCATGTTGCTCCTCCAACACGAGGTGCTGGCACTCCCACCCGTGCCCACCGCGGACAACCGCGCCATCCTGGGTCTGGACCTGCAGAGCGCCTTCGACAAGGTGAAGCACTCTGCGATCCTGGCCCAGGTCTCTCGCCTCGGCCTGGGGCGGAGGTCCTACGACTACATCCGAGCCTTTCTGTCCCGGCGCACCGCCCGGCTGGAGATCGGCCGAACGCAGCTCGACGAGCGAGAACTCGGCAGCACCGGCACCCCGCAGGCTCCGTCATCTCGCCGCTCCTGTTCAATCTGGTGATGATCGGGGTCGCCCGGCGCCTGGACGCGCTCCCCGACGTCAAGTACGCGATCTACGCGGACGACATCACATTGTGGGTTCCGGGCGGCAGTGACGGCCACATCGAGTCGACGCTGCAAGAGGCGGTGAACAGCATCGAGGCCAGCCTGACCGGCACGGGTCTCCGGTGCTCCCCGCAGAAGTCCCAACTGCTGATCCCGCCCCCACCGGGCCGGTACCGCAAGCGCGCCGCCGCCGAGGCGGAGCGCAACATCGTCGTGCGAGCGGGGGACGGCACGGCCATCCCGAAGGTTCCGCGCATCCGGGTCCTCGGCATGCACGTGGATGCCAGCCGCACCAACAGCACCACGATCGAGCGAATGACAACGAAGATGGGCATCGCCACGCGCCTCGTCAAGAGAGTCTCCACGCGCGTGCGGGGGATGCGGGAAGCCAGCCTCCTCCATCTGCTGCAGGCTTTCGTGGTGAGCCACGTGGCGTACGTGGGCGCCTTTCCCCAGTGGAGGACCCAAGAGCGGGCCCGGATCGACGCGGCCATCCGCAAGTCGTACCGGGCGGCCCTGGGCCTCCTTAACGGCACCAGCAACGCGGCCCTCCTGTCCCTAGGCGTGCACAACACCCTGGCGGAAATCAGCGAGGCGCAGCGCGTGTCACAACTCGAACGCCTGAGCACCACCAGATCGGGCCGGAAGATACTACAGAGGGTGGGCCTGAGCCCGCCCCTCGGACCCGCGGCGGAGGACGAGCTCGTTCCGCTGCGGGACGACATCGCCCGCCGCGTCATCGTGCCGCCGCTCCCGAGGAACGTCGACCCGGAGCGGAACGTCGAGCGCAGGTCGGCGCGAGCGTGCGCGCTCGCCAAGGAGTACAACGAGCGCGAAGGCGCAGTGTTCGTGGACGCGGCCAAGCACCGCGAGCGGGCCGACACCTTCGTGGCGGTGGTCGTGAAGGCCACCACGGGAGAACTGCTCAGCGCCGGGAGCGTGCGGGCCACGACCGCCCGCCAGGCCGAAGAGGCGGCGATCGCCCTCGCCCTGGTCCGGCCGGGCACGACGACCATCCTCAGCGACTCCAAGTCGGCGATAGCGAACTTCGCCCGGAGCACGGTGTGCAAGAGCACCGCGCGGCTCCTCTCCAGCATCGGAGAGGAGCCCGCGCGAACAGCACGAGCATCCGCTGGTTCCCCGCCCACGCGGGCCGGGAGCTGCGCAACGGCCACCGCAACCGCAACGAAGAGGCGGACGCCGCGGCTCGAGACCTCGCCACGTGCCGAGCCGCGCCCCCCCCCCCCCCCCTCGCCCGACCCCCCTCCGAACCCGGAGAAGAACAGCAAGACGACGACGACGACGCGGAGCCCCTGACCGCCTACGGCGCCACGCTCCGGTGGTACAGGCACGGGAGACGAGCCTTCCCGCCCCCCCCCCCCCCCCCCCATCCGGGGCTTACGAGAGGGGAGGCAGTGCTTCTGCGGCAACTGTAGACAGAAACGGTTCTCACGCCGGCGCTCGCGCGCCACGTGCATAGGTCGGCAAAACCGAAAGAACTCACTCAAACTCAATCACAATTTTTTTCATTCACGCTGTACTCAATCAAACTCAGACTCAAAAAGCTCGTCTGTTCACAAAATCACTCGTACTCACTCATCAAATACTCATTTGTAATCATACTCACTTGTACTCAAACTCATTGGTCCTCACGAGTATTCGTACTCAATCTGTACTCATGAGTACTCACTCTGTACTCATGAGTACTCAATCTGTACTCATGAGTACTCAATCTTCTGTACTCATGAGTACTACTCATTCTGCAATCATGAGTACTACTCATTCTGCAATCATGAGTACTACTCATTCTGCAATCATGAGTGCTACTCATTCTGCACTCATGAGTACTCAATCTGTACTCATGAGTACTCAATTTGTATCACTCACGAATAACCAACTTATCTGCACTGTTAGCTAGGTCGTATCTCGAATGAAAGACTAAATAGAAAAAATAAAATGTTTAATTGAGTAGAAAAACACAGGATCGGGCTCAGGGGAGCTCGGGGCTTGTCGGTGCGGCCGTGGCCGTAAACTGCGGTTTTCTGCGTGTCTTCAGGTGGCAGCTTTTGTCGTACGTTTTCGTTTCCGGGCGCGCTGATACTCTCCTAATCGTGCTTTAAATCCGAATTGTGCCTGCCCCCAGGCACAATGAAGCGTTTCCGCAGATTAACGTCCGTTCGTATCCAGATCACTGTCCGCTTATTCACAGATGCTCGATGCTGGCGTTTGTTTTTTGTTGTTCCGGATACTAGAAACTTCGTTAGGAGGGTGTTCGTCTCGTTGAGCTTCGGTGAATTTCAAATCTGCTTTCTTTTATTGTGTGTGTGCCGTGGGATTCACTTCGTCAGACCTGAACTTGACAGTGTTGACGGCGTTGCGTTAGTCGCGCCGCTTCCGTCGGCGATTGTGTTCGTGTAGCTCGTCGCGTGCTTGATGCATGTGGGGGCGTAGACGTCCGGTTTGTCCGGTGGCGAGCTGCGCTGTGTAGGGATGGCATAGTTCGGCGTGTTGAGGACGTTGCTTGAATTGACGTGTGCGCTGTGTATGGTGCGGGAGCCGATTGGCTTTTCGTTTAGTGTGCGGTAGCGTGGCGTTTTTGTAGGGTGGCATGGCTCATCGGTCAAAGTCTTTTCGGCTCCGTGCTCGCAGTTGCCGTGGTTGTTTCGGAAGTGAAACCGTTGTGGTGGGGAAGCGGGCGTAGTTCGTGCCATCCGTTCGGTCCCGCATTCCTTGGCGTCGCAAGCGTGACTTCATTGTTAGGGCATTCGATGCCTTCGTCTGGATCGGGTTCATTCGTTGTCGTTTTTGCTATGTCCGTGCCGTCGCTCAAGCCCTCTTTTGCCCGTTGTTTCGAGAATGCTGTAATCGCTATCTCTCCCATACAAGCAGGTTCCGTTCGTCCCGAGTCCGCTTGCTCGCGGTTGCGTCCTCTTGTACGAAATAGTGTTTATAGTGTGAGTCTCGGTCGGAGCGCGGATGCCGGGGATCCTGCTCGTTCTGGCTCGGACATGCTGCATGCGCTGGCCGTGTCGTTGCTCGTTGACGGACCTACCTGCACGAGTGTTATGTCGTTCGTCCGCTGGACTCGGGCTGGAGCAGCGGGTGTCGGAGAGCTCGTACGTTCCGGTAGGGTTGAACCGCGTGCGCTGGGTCTTTTGTTGCTTGTGGCCACGTCATTTCTGAGGTTGTAACATTCGCTGGCCAAGTCGGGATAGCAGCAGCGCGAGCGGAGGATGTCGCGAATAGCAGTTTTGTCCGTGTGTGCTGGCTTGGCGGCGTTCCGTGCGCTGTGCATTTCGTTCGCCGTGGTCAGCTCGACTGGTTCAAGTTGGATGTCGTCCGTCACCTCTGGTGCGTTTCGTGCGCTGTGCGTCTCATTTTATCTAGGACGCAGCCGCCGCCGTCGTTTGCACGAAGGCGACACGACGAGCGGCGACGGCGGGGCGATCCGGGCTGCATACGGCTCGTCACCGCTCGCTGGAACCGAACTTTCTTTTTACTTTCACGCTCTCGCTCCCGGTGCCGGCGCGCCAGCGAGGCGGCTCAGCGAAGAGGGGAAAAAAATCGCCCTTTGGTGTGCGGTCGTTCGCCACGTATGGTGCATTTCGGGCGCCGTGCGTCTTGCTCGCTTGTCGGGGCCATATCCACCAATCCAGATGCGATGTCGTTGGTTGCGTGGACCGGCGTCGGGACAGCACGAAAGAGGAACGGGCGATACTGCAATAGCTAGCGCTACGCAGCGCGAAGTTGCAAGTTTCACGGCGCAGCTGCCACAAGTACTCCCTCCCTGATGTGTTACCTCTTGGCTAAGGCTTGCGTGCTCGCCGATCCACACGGCGGACCAAAACGTATTTGGACCATGGTCCGCGCATCACGTGATAGGACGTCACAAGTTCGCGCGGACCGCCGTTGGACCGCGCAGGACCGCGGCCTTCGCGGTCCAAATATTCGTCTAGGCTTTTCGGTCCGCAGCC
>NW_027526203.1:224816002-224829132 GCF_048455015.1 Haemaphysalis longicornis | reverse complement strand
GGTTCCCGCCGCGGCAGCACGCGACCAGCGATTCCGAACCGGTGCGCGTTTGGGGGAGAGACGCGTTGCTCTGAAACCGGGTTTTTTTTTTTGTTTGTTTGTTTGTTTTTTGTAACAATAATTTTATTTACAAATATATAGGCCTACAGAGCCGTATGCAGTGATTTTTCCAAACACATCAGAACATGGCTTCACTTAAACATAAAAAGGAGGCGATCGGCTGTCATGCGAGGAGAGGGTCAGTACTTAGCCAATACTTAGTACTTAGCTATAGTGTACTAGTACACTATAACTTAGCCAATCGAGGAGCATTGCCCGCAAAGCCACAGAGCGTTTGTGAAACGTAATTAAGCAAGAGAGATTGCCTACAGGGCTACTGTGTCATTGCACAGAGTTTGGAGTGAACTGGATAGAGGGAAGGGAGAAATTAGAGCTCTTGGATAAAGCCATTTCTTGGTATAACTGGGCTCCGGCGTTACCCGGAGCTAGCCCTCAAATTTCGTCCCATCTCCTCAGCTGTTGTGACTTGAAATCCATGAGAGCTCGCGTTCCCCGATCCCGTCGCGTACCTCGGAGACTGCCTCAGCACCGTCGAGGGCGGCAATTGCCCATTGTGCCTTTTGGACAAAGTGCCGCCACGCCGGTCGGGGGCGTTCAGTACATTCGACGGCGTCGACTCTCGCCCTCCATAGCGAGTGGAGCCCTATTACATGGACACAGTCGCGAAGGAGGTGGCGTTCCGAGTCCGCATCTAGGAACTTCAGGTTTGTCCAAGTGATTTTCCAGCACGCGTTGAAGGAGCACTGCAGCTCATCCCAGAAGTAGAACGCCGTGTTACAGTCCATAAATACGTGCTCGGCCGTTTCCCTCCGTCCGCACAGTAGACAGTTGGCCCCTCCCGGAAGAAAAAAACCGCGTTCCTCCTGTCTTGCCTTTGTAGGCAAGACAGGAGGAAAGTGGAAGAAAAAGTCCTTCGAGCCGGTTGGGATAGGGAGCTTCCGTACTCGTCACAGGACGTCACTTTTCGGCCGACCAAGGGGTGGTAGGCGGTACATGGGCGGAGGGTCTGCTCTACGAGGTCCCAATACAGCTTCCTTGGTATCACTGAGCAGAGGTATTCCCACGAGAAGCGCTCCTGTAAGAGGGCCACCGCCCCGACACTTCTCTAAAAACCTGTTGCACGGGCACCACTTTGGAGCTCCGTTGTTGTTACGAGCCAAGGGGCGAGGTGCAACGCGCCTACATTTTGTACTGCTGCCAACAGGAAGCCATCTCGGTGATCTCGGAAGTACAGAAATCGTTGTACAGTTAGTTTAAGCCCAAGCCCCCCGGCTTCAGCGCTCCAGAAAACGTTGGTGCGGCGCATGGGCTCATACGTGGATCGCCAGATAAAAACAGCGAACAACCGATGTAGCTTGGCCACTGAGCCTGCGTCAATGGTCGAGACTCGGGCCGCGTACAAGATGGCCGGGTATACCACGGCGTTGCAGACATGTGCCCTAGAGAAGAGGGCAATGTGTCGCGCTCTCCGAGGTTCCAAGTTCCTTCCAGCAGCTGTAAGGTCCCTAAAATTACTAAGGTAGCGCCAACTGCCCCCTTCTTCTCCGCTGCCCTCCTCTTTTTTCTCTCCCCTCACCCGCGGCGCCGGCGGGGCCGCCATGTTTGTTGGCTTCCTCAGAGCAGACGCCCTCGCAACGCTTCGGGCCGCTCGCTGCAGTTTTTCGTGCAGTTTGCTCTTGTTATCGCGCCGCAATCGCTCTTTGGTAGCAATAATAGTATTTATAGAGCCCCGTTTTACCAACACGCATTATGTGAGGCTATTTTGTTGTATATTTTTGTCTAAAATGGGATATTTGTGAGGTGGATGCCGCGGGCGCATACGGACAGCGCGGTGTTTGTTTACGTGTGCGGCATGCTCAGGATAGTTCGTGAACGCGAAAGGATCGAACGTGTACGTTTCAAACTGCTCTGTTACATAGTATTTCTAGAGCGCCGTATTACGTACACGCCCTAAGTGAGGCTGTTTTGTTGTATATTTTTATGTAGAAGGGGATATTTGCGGGATGGATGTCGCTGGCGCATACGGACAGCGCGGTGTTTGTTTACGGGTGCGGCATGCTCAAGATAGTTCGTGAACGCGAAAGGGTCGAACGTGGACGTTTCAAATTGCTCTGTTACAGTAATTCCGTTCTTTCATTTGCGTGATTAAGTTGTGGTCGTGCAAGCGCTGCACAGAGGGCTTGCGCATGGTTCGCGGTGACCTTGGTTCGGGGCAGTTCAAGCGCTGTGCTGGCTTTTTTGCGTTCGCGTTTTTTGCGTTAGTTGTAGACCATTAGGCAGCGCTCAGTATGCGTCCCGCATTAGCTACTGACATTCATGCCACCTTTATTCCGTGCACTTTCCGGTGCTTTGACGCTGTTGCAAAATATATGTCACCTTCACGTGGTTATAGGCTGCTGTCAGGGTCAAAGTTCTCGCGTCTCCTCGTTGGCCTCGCCCATGACGGCTGTACTTTTGGCAGTGCGTCCGTGGCATAGCAATGTTCGTGCGATTGGCGTTCACAATTACTTCGAGTAAGGCCCTGTCGGGCATATCTGGAAAAGGCTGGCACAAAGAAATCGTAGTTAAAGAATGCGCTCAGCTTACATAGCTGTAGTGCCCAGTTCTATAATAACTACCGTATTCCAAGGCCAGAAGCGCGCTAACAAGCGCAATTGTGAATACTTTTTATGCTGTACAGCTAACATTGATTCATGTGTGGGCTTTGATAAATTACAGCTTGCTACAGCCGAGCTGGCCGTGACTGCACTGACCTTATTCGAGCAGCCGAAGGCACAACAACTCGGCATCGCGAAGCTACATAAAGTGACGCCGACGCAACACTTGTTTGAAACGAGCAGCTGACTCTTCGGTTGTTATCGGTTGTTATACGCTGGCGGCTTCGCTAAGGCCTGCTCCGAGGCAGCTGAGCCTAAAATGGCGAATTTAAATGGACAGTGGCGGCGAAGAGAAGAAAAAACAAACAACGCGGGGACGAAGTACTACGTCACTGGCCGGTGGCCAATGGCGCGCGGCGTTCACCGGCGTAAAAGAAAATGGCAAAAAACGAAGGAGGAAAGGAGCGCGGGCGAGGGCGAAAGGCGGCGAGATCTAAAGATGGCGCTACCTTAGTATTTTCAGAGACCTTAAGCAGCTGCAGTTTCGTCTGCCACCTGGGGGCAGTGGCTGTGCCGTTTTCTAGGTTTACCCCGAGGTAGCGGGTGATGGCCTCCCTCCATCAAACTCCGTAGAGTTGTTGTGGTTTGGTGGGCCATTCCCCTAGCCATGCACCCTCTGACTTCAAAAGATTGAGTTGGTCCCCCGAGAATCGACAAAATGCCTCAGCCAGTGCGACGACCTCCCCTGCCTGCTCTCTCGAGGAGCACACAAGCGCAACATCGCCCGCATAGGCCAACACCTTCGTCGCCGAGAACCAAGCCTTTGATTGACTTGGACGCTATTGCCATCCTGCAAAGTGGTTCAATATACAATGCGAAAAGGATCGGGGACATAGGGCAGCCCTGCCTGACTGACCTTCCGATGTCGATGGGCGCCCCCACCTCCCCATTTATGATGATGCTGGTGGAGATGGCGGCGTAGCAGATTTTTATCCACTCGACCATTGTATCCCCTACCCCACATTGACCGAGGAGCGTGAACAGGAAGGCGTGGTCAACCTGGTCGAAGGCCTTTTTAAGGTCGAGTTGTAGGACAGGGGGTGAATGCCTGATTCCGCCATCTCACAGATGGTCCGCATGCGGTGCAGGTTGGTGTTGATGGAGCGTCCCTTCAATCCACATGTCTGGTGAGGCACCACCACACTACTGAGGGCTGTCTCGAGGCGTTGGGCCAGGATGCGGGCTAGAATTTTATAGTCGGTGGAAAGAAGACTGATAGACCTGAAGAGTTGGGTGGCGTGTTATGGTGGGTTTTTTGGGGAATCAGGACTAAGTTACTGCTCCGCATGGAGGGTGGTAGCAGTTTTGTGTTTTTGATGTTTTCAAAGACCGCCGCCAATACAGGGCTGATCTCTTCACAAAACACCTGATAGAATTTTGAGATTATGCCGTCAGGCCCCGGGTTACTTATTCTTTGAGAGTTTCTTGATCGCGCGCTTGACCTCTTCTACCGATATGGGTTCGTTTATTGTGGCCTTTACGTCATCTGCAACCGTTGGCAACGCGCCTGTGACTTCCGGTGGAGGAGCCCCAAGATGAGCATGCGGGGAAAACAGCCTTGCGTAGTATTCACTAAAGGCAGTCTCCACCACTTCGCTCCCACTAGCAAGTCCACCAGCGTGGTTCCCCTCGGGAATCCTTCTAGTGGCGGTCTTTGCTCGTTCGAAGGCCCCGAAAAGCTTCGATGGCTGTGCCTCGGACTCCACTCGTTGCCCCCTGCTCCGCACAAGAACCCCCCAGTGACGGCTTAATCGATCACTAATGGCAGCGCGTCCCCCGTCAAGTAAACCCGGTCGAGGCGAGCCTGTGACGTTCCTCGCCATCTAGTGAAGCGGGTGGTTGACCACCCACGCTGAAGGGCCACGTCGGTCAGGTCGCCCTCTCGGAGGACCGCTTTCAAAATCCGCGCCGACGCGTCCACTACACCCTTAGCACCTGCTCCGTCGCTGGCGTTTACAACGCAGTTAAAGTTGCCCGCCAGGACAACACGGCCCGGAACCACTAGGATGTCCCGAATAGAAGAGAAGTCGGTCCGCGCCGGCGTATCAGACGCAATCAAAGCGTGTAAGCTCCCCTCCCACCAGGGCGTCGACGGAACGAAAGCGCCCGTCCTTCGCCAGGTCGCAGTCGATTACTGTTAAGAATTCGTGTTTCCGGATTAGAATTGCCGTTCCACCCGCTCGGGTGGGTGCGAGGGTGTAAAAACACCAAAACTGGTGGCCGAAAAATCGTACAAAATTTTGAGCGTCCTCTCGATAGGCAATTTTGGTTTCCTGTAAAAAGGCCAGATCTATGTTTTTTTTTTAAGTGCGAATGCCCTTTATAAGCGACCCCAAACCATCCACCGCCGGCGGCGGCGGCGGCGGCGTTGGCGTCCGCAGTGCTCCTCTATATTTAAAAAAGAAACAGCATCCGGCGCCAGGTTTCGATCCGAGGACTTTGCGGCCGCAGCGCGACGCTCTACCGACTAAGCCACGGACGCCTTTTTTTTTTTTTTGTCTTTATTTCCTTTTTTTTTAAACATTTTTACAAGTCAGCGATGTAATAAAAAGCGCCGGCCATGTTTTGGCTGGCGGAAACTATTGTAAACATCAAATGATGTCAATTTTTGAAGCATTGGCAAAATTCCCGCGTCAGGATTTTCCACTTCGTACAACTCGCACAGATAGTTCACTTTTTCCCTGAAATATGCGCTCACAGTTTGCGCATTGACATCCGCATGGCGCACTGCCATTCGAGAGCGCCAGATACTATACAATCCTAAAAGCATGATCATATCATGCGGTACATCGTCTTCATTGTTTACACTGAGGAACCTGATTCCATAGGGTGTCACCGGATACTCCTTCTTTAGGGTTCTCATGAGGACGTCCCAAAAGAAAATGGCATCCCAACAGTCTATAAAGACATGTTCTGTAGTTTCAGGTTTTTGACAAAGAACGCACAAGTTGTTCCAAGCAACAAAAAGACCTCGCTCTTCCATCCATGTTTTCACAGGGAGTGCGTTGGTGTGCAATTTAAAAAAGAAGGTTTTCACAGAGGCTGGGATTACCATAGCTTTCACCCTGGACAACACATCCTGTCCTCGGCCTGCAGAGTACACTGCTCGGTACAGAGGTACAGGAAAGAGAATTTCATTCAGATCTTTTTTCAAACCCTTCCTGGAAACATTTGAGAGATAATCCAAAGAAAAACGCACAGAAAGGAATCTAACTGCGTCAACTACTTCTTTCAGATAACCTCTAATTGTAGGCCGTTCCTCGTTGCATGAAGAAACGATGAACTGCGGTAAAGCATTGGCAAGTGCATCTTGGAAAAAACTTCGCAAGAAAGGGTCATTTGAGTCCCTGAAGAACATAAAACGGTTAACAATTTGTCTTACGTATATGTGCGATATCCCGAGCCCTCCCAGCTTCACTCTTCGAAAAAGGGAACTTCGGCTCGTGCGTTCCCATGTTGAATTCCAAATAAAGACAGCAAAAATACGATGCAACTTATTCACATGAACACGGGAACAGTGAATAGCTTGCATAACGAACCACACTTTCGCCAGAAAAAACAAGTTGCAGACAGTGGCCCTTGCAAAGACGGACAATGCACGGCCTCCCCACTTTGTGGCTTTGTCACGCAGTCTTTGGGTTTCGCCTTGCCAGTACTGATTGCTGTCCAAATAACTCTCCATCGGTACTCCCAGGTACCGCCCAGGCGTGGTGGTCCAGTTTACATGTTCAAATACAGTCGGTGTTGATTCCCAGGTTCCGTGCCAAAACCCGGCACATTTCTGCCAATTGACTGAGCTTCGGGTGACGTCACAAAATTCTTTGGTTATCATGACAGCTCTACTCACACTTTGTTCGTCTGTGCAGAATATGGCCACATCATCAGCATACGTTAGCAGCTTGACTTCGCTTGCATGCAACACAAAACCTCGTACATAACTATCATTGATAATCTTTAAACAAAAGGGTTCTAGAAAAATACAAAACAACAATGGGGAAGCAGGGCACCCTTGCCTCACTGATGACAACACTGGAATGTACTCGGTAACACTTTTGTTAATTATCAGCTGCGTGAAACAATCATGATACGCCATCTTAACGCCCTTTAAAATAACATCTCCAACGTTTATATGCTTCAAAACTGAAAAAAGGATCCCATGACAGACGCGATCAAAGGCTTTCTCAAAATCTACTTGTAACATGGCTACTTTACGAAAAAACATGTCACAGCACTGCAAGACACTTCGCGCTACGTGAATGTTTGTTACAATACTGCGACCTTTAATGCCACATGTCTGATGTGGCCCGACAATCATACTGATCACACTCTGAAGTCTTTTGGCAATAATCTTCATTAATATTTTATAGTCTGTGTTGGCCAAAGTAATGGGTCGATATCCTGTTACAGACTGCCTTTTCAAGGGATCCTCAGATTTTGGAATAAGAATGGTGTGCGTGCGGGTGAAAGTTTTTGGCAGCGCACCATTTTTGAAAGCTTCCTCGAATACAAGAAACAAAAAAGGGGCAACCTTATTTTTATACATCCTATACAAGTCGGAACCCAGACCATCCGGACCCGGCGCTTTCCCATGTTTTAACTCATCAATTGCTGTTTCCACTTCTTTCAAACAAATGGGTTCTTCGAGTATTTTCCTAGTCTCTTCATCTAACACTGGTAACAGTGAAAGAAACTCTCGCTCAAAAACATCTACTTTGGGACTTGCAGGGCTGAAAAGTTCTGTGTAAAACCGCACAAACTCTCTTTTTATTTGTTCCTCCTCGCGCATAGCAACACCCTGACATGTTATTTGTTCAATTTTGTTGGCCTTCACATAACGCATCTCATCTTCTAAAGCGCGCTTTGTGGGTGCCTCCCCTGCCAGCAACCTTTCTGCACGTGCTCTAATTGTTGCCCCCCTGTAGCGTTCCTGATCGATCGCCTCAAGCCTGCTTTTGATGGTTGCGATATCGTCGCCGAACAATCCTGGCATCTGGCACTCTAGCTTCACCATACGACTGAGATTGCGACGGAGGGTATCCTCTTCCTCCTTTTCAGTTCTTTTAATGCAGACCGCTCTTTCAATGGCCTTCATTTTTATGTCCTGCTTGAAAAGCTCCCATTTTGCTCCCCACCCAATTTCAACTTCATCTCTGCACTTAACGAAAATCTCCTCCACTGTTTTATTGAAAGTGTTGTCCTTTAGTAACTTAGCATTTAATTTCCACAACTCCCAACTAAATTTCTTGCACCCCTTCCCCTTCCCCCCTAGAAAAAGGGAGACAAGACAATGATCACTAAATGATACCTTGTCGACTGCATGATTATTGCACGTCGACAAGAGCTCCAGGGAGACGTATATCCGATCTAGGCGCGCATGGCTGCTTCCTTGAACGTGCGTGTAGCACACCGTGCTCGTGTTACCCGAGCAGTGGGCCACATCTGACACGTCAGACTCATTTAGCATACGAATAAGGGTCTCTACACTCTTATCGTTCCAAGTCCCCGATCCTACGCGGTCTTCCCGTGCGCACACGCAATTAAAATCACCCAAAAGAATGATATTCCTATCACACTTCAGATGGTTAGAAATACTTTCAAAAAACTGATTCCTGTCGTTCACAGGATTAGGGGCGTAAATGCACATTACTCTAAATTTACCACCAGAAAAAGAAAAATCACAAAGAACTAGCCTGCCATTGTCGCTGGACATGACACTTTCAATTTCAATGCCTATGGCGTTTTTAACAAAAATACAGCACCCTGCCGATGAAGCGACCGAGTGACTGACACACACACTGAAAAGATTTGCGAAGGGGCGCACCATGCCATCAGTACCTTCCTCAGTCCCAATTTTGGTCTCCTGCACAGCCAAAATATCTAGTTCCTTTTCATTTATCAGGCGATTCAGCTGGTACTGTTTTCGCCTACTACCAAGGCCTCTTACATTTAAGGTGCCAATATGAAGTGGCCGTTCAAGTTTAACCATTTTTTAAATTGGTACTACTCCGAAGGCGTGGCAGTAGACCTCCAATAGCGCTCACATTGTTCATTTTCGTCATTACCAAGTCCCTCGAAAAGCTCGACAACCAGGACGGTCAACATAACGCTCAAGGCTGGGCTGAAGGTGGATGACTTGCCTCACCAGTTGAGAGTAGCTGGAGAGCTAGCCCTATTAGTAGTCCCAGGACGCGCACCACAGTGCCTGCGCTGTGGCTCGACCGGGGTATGTCCGGCGCGAATGCAAAGTTCCGCGGTGTACGTCCTGCCGCCGCTTTGGTCACGAGGCCAGCGATTGCGTGCGTACGTACACCAAGGTCACGGGACCAGCGTCTCAAGGAGAGATAGCGTCCGAGTTCATTATGGATGAAGCTGACGCCGAGGACGCGGCCAGGGGCACGGAGAACGCCATGGAGGAAGAGACGCGTCCTCCGGTGCGGCCGGAGCCAACAGAGACTAAGCCACGGACGCGACGTGATATCAGCGTTAGTGACGCGCCTTATATCTTTAACGCATTCAAACTACGTCGTCAGCGGCGTGCGTTGGCGACTCAGCGGCGTTATAGCGGCTTGATAACTGCGTGGTGTACACGTGATACTACAAACCCGATGGAAGAGATGGAAGAGAAGGCGGCGAGACGGTGGGCTGCGGGGGCCGAGCGCAAGCGCCGCAAGCGGGCCGACAACCGTGCATTCGCACTTTCACATTCTCCCCCTCGGGGAAATGCGGGGGAATTTTTTTTTTTTTTTTTCATTCAGGAGGTCAACTAGCCAGTGTTTCCTTTTCTGCGAGGTTAGACTTACCACATTTAAAGTGGCAAGCGTGACTGCGTTCTGGTGTGATGCCATGGTGTGACTCGCTTAAAAGGCCGATCCACACGGCGGACCAAAACGATTATTTGGACCGCGGTCCGCGCATCACGTGACAGGACGTCACCAGATCGCGCGGACCGCCGTTGGACCGCGCAGGACCGCGGCCCTCGTGGTCCAAATATACGCCGAGGCTTTTCGGTCCGCGGTCTCGACGGCGGACCGCGACATCAATCAGCGTGGTCTGACAGCTCCCGCGCCGCGTGGGCGGAGCCGGGTCCAGTTGCGCCAATTGAGAATGGCGCAGGCAGCGCGGCTGTTTCGAAGCGCTCGAAGGAGCCTGTCAATCACCCCCGCTGGGATAGGCGGCGGGCTAGGCTTACAATCGCGACGCACACTTCATCCGCGCTTTTACTAGCGAGTTCTACGACTCTTACTAGTGCAATGCTAGCCATCATTATCACTGTTTCACGCATGTGGACCTCAATTTACGGGAAGCGTTCGGTTCCAGCGAGCGGTGACGAGCCGTATGCAGCCCGCATCACCCCGCCGTCGCCGCTCGTAGTGTCGCCTTCGTGCGAACGACGCCGGCGGCTGCGTGAGCGCGCCCGCCCGGCTGGCACGCGGGTGGCCGTTACTGTGGGGATGAAACGTTTCGTGCAGGCTTGTGCGTTACAACATGTTGTCGCGACCAAACGGCGCCTGTGTTCAACCTTCCAGCTTGCGTGTTCAGACGGTCGGCCATTCCCGGTCCGCTCAGCCGGCCCGTCGTGTGGATGCGCTCTGCTCTGGATTCCGCACGCTACAACTTGGTTCCGCAGTCCCAGCTCTTTTCGACACATCCACTTTTTAACCCAGCACGACCTTTTCGGCGCAGGGTAGTCTTCTTCATCAACGTACAAAGCTAACGCCATAGCGGCCAAACGACGCTTGCACTCTGTTTCCATTTTGACTGCTCCAAAATGCGCGCGGAACCGCGAAACCAAGCGCAAAATACCCATAAAACATGTGCGGCGCGGGCGCGAGCCGTTCGTATGGGTTCGCGAGTTCGTCTGGTTGGAAGCACTGTGGTGGAGAGTGTTGCTGGGTTGGACCGCTCTGTCGTCTGCTACGGCGGTCCGCCGTGTGGATGCTCTCGGCGCTGCATCGGACCGCGGCGGGCCGTGACGCGGCATCACGTGACCGATCGGACCGCGGACTCGGTCCGTCGTGTGGATCGACCGGTCAGGACGTCAAGTCCGTCCGTTAGTCGAGCTTCCCCCGGCGGTCGTTGAACCGGTATCTCCCTGGCTCGGTTTGTTGGTGACTGCAACGCCGTGTTTCCCGCGTGCCTTCCGCCGCGTGCCTTCCTCCACCCCCGCAGCCGGGATTACCGCCGACAGGACGATGGGAACAAAAGAGACGGAGGATAATGCCAGCAGCGCCGACGACGTTGGCCCCCTTCCGGAACCCCGAGGCGACCGGCAGGCAGAAGGGACCACAACGAGGCCGCCCTAACACCAGGAAGCAAGCAGCCCCTTCCCAGGTCGCCCCCAAGAACCCCAGCTTCACAAACTATCACAACCTACAATGATTGTGCTTCGGCTCTGCTACCTCGCTCAGAGGAGCACCTCCATGGCGGCGACCTCAGACTCTACGGACAACCGACCTCTAGGGTGCATAAAAAGAATCCACCATCAAGAGAACCAGGCCAACCCACCACTCCCTCTTGACTCGCCAGAGGGTCTTCAAACGTGTGTTGACGAAGGGGTAGCCGATGGCATCCTCCACACTACCCCACTATGCCATCCATCAACTAGACATGCACGTGTTTCACGGAGGCGCTACTTCCTCCTGTGTTGGCGGCCGCCAACACAGAAGGCCGTTGCATGGTTGCCATTCGTGATGGCCTCTGTGTTTTAGCTTCCAAGCTCTACGCTGCCCCACCACCGTGCTTGGTAATTTATACACCGACTCCAACCTGGCTACTCGAGAGTTCCGGCGCGTAAACAGTGCACTGGGTATTGCATGCGAGGTACAACAGGTGCTCTAATCATCCCCGTGCCCTGTTCGCGTCCTCTGGACCCGCCGGAGCACCACCACGCGCATGCCCTCGCCGACTCGGGCGCTCACCCGCAGCAAGTGTACCCGCTTTCGTGTCTGCACCTGACAGTGGGGGACGTCCTACTCATCAAGAAAGATACTTATTCGGCGCTCCACGCTTGCCCTTCTGCCTCCGAGTGGGTCTGACCTTCCTGGCGGCTTAACCAGGCGTGAAGAGGTCGTGCTTCGGATATTCCGCCTGGGCGTCACACTGACGCCTGCTGTGCTAGCAACGTGGACTTCTGGTCTAGCAGATCTCCCCCCGACCTGCCCGTATACTGCCCTGCCCCTGCTGCTGAGGCGACACTGGAACACTTCCTAGGGACGTGTCCAGGGTTCCAACCTGCCTGAGCACGACACATGGGGGCCACAGGAGATCGCCCAGGCCGCCCTCCCGATACCCATCGGTGGACGCTCGGCCCCCTCTACAAGAAACTGTTGGAATTCATTTGCGAAACTGGACTCTAGAGGTTCCTGTAGTGCACCCGCATTATGGTGTTCTTCTTTGTTTCCATCTGTGTCGTACGTACCACATCTGTCCTGTCTTGTTCTTGCTTGAACAAGTAAGGAATTTTAATACCCGCTGCCATATGGAAGTTTGAAAGGACATTTGAGCCGAATGGCCCTCGAAATTTAAAATGTCATTCGAACTGGAAGGAACTCCGGTTGAAAGCTTCCGCATTCACCCGCCATGTTACTTATGCCCTGTAGCAAAATGGCGCAATAAAAAAAAGCAGCAGAGACAGAGAGGGAACTTCTCGCGTTCTCGGCAATGACGCGCGGGACTCACGAGGCGAACCGACGCGAACTCACATGCTCCCGCTGAGAAACGCCATTGGTCAGGATAACTGCTACGTTGGCGAGCAGGAAGTCTCCATCGCCGCTTTTTTTTACTTTTTGTTTATTCTCCTAGATTTGCCCCTCTCTCCTCCAGAGCAAAGCGGCCACAAAACTCGCCCTTGCTCTTTTGTTTCCTTTGCTTTGCCGCTGACTCCATGGGTTGAAGGGTGGAAGAAATGGAGGAGGAGGAGGAGGAGGAGGAGGAGGATAAACTTTATTGGGAGCATCGTAATGTGGTGTGGGGCCCTCATTCCAGGACTCCATTGGAGACCCCTGCCGCTACGGCCCTTTCCACCAGCCTAAGCTTGGAATCGAGACCGGAGCTGGACAGCTCCCTCTCCCACTGCTCACGGGAAGGGTGCGCGATTCTTGGAATTTTGGGGTTTGCCGAACACTCCCATACCATATGGTACAGGGTGCCCGGGGAAGCGCAAAATTTGCACAGCTGGAAGTACTGAGTGGGATGGAGCAAGTGAAGTTTTGACGGATGAGGAAACGTATTTGTTTGGAGGAGCCGGAGGCAGTGCTCCTGCTCTTTGGTTAGGGATTCATGACCGGGGGAATAGATCATTCTTTGGCACTTATAGTAACCCGTTATGTCTTGATAAGCATTATCCGCGTGTCTTTTTTTTTCCTCCCTTCCTTCGTGGCGCGAATTCCCTTCGCGTTGTGGTTTGCTTTTGCT
>NW_027526203.1:224787644-224815979 GCF_048455015.1 Haemaphysalis longicornis | reverse complement strand
GCTGAAAGTACTTTTCTCTCCTTCCCGCTGTTGGCGTTCTTCTACCGCTGGAATGACGTCATTACAGCGGTGTCGCAGCTATTTGCACGCTTTCCTTAAGTTCCCGCTAAGAACGCATTTGATAGCCACTTTAAAATGAAAGCCACAAAAGCGAAGCAGAAACGGAAGGCGTGTCCGTAGCGATGAACAAAGCACGCACTGCTGCTCTGTGCTGGCAATAGCTATAGGTTTCGCAGGGCTTCCAGATGCGAAGAAAAGAGTGAAAATGTTTATCCAAAGTGTTGAAGAGCTCCTTTAACTGTACAATCTACTGCAAAATGTTTTCTATGGTGGGTCAACGATTACAGCACTAACTGAAGCGAAATAAAAGGTTCGGAGGGACACTTAAGGATACGTATTTGTATGAATGTGAAAGAATTACTCTTTATGGTCGCAAGTTTATTTTTAAAGTCGATAGTCATTGTTGGGTTACTGAAACGCAGAAAGTTTGGTCTGTCTGTCTGTCTGTCTGTCTGTGACTCGATTCAGTCACCCGGCCAAAGTGAAGCATAAGCTCCGCAATTGTCTTGTATACCCACAGCCAAACCTAAACGTCCCAGTCCGGTGTCATGTCCATACTTGTCAACATTGTTGAACAAGAACAAGACATTACGCAAATATAAGGCAAAAAATTAACACGTAAGTGATATATACAGTGTTACTTCATAAAAAAATTTATGGATACTTTATTTTTGCGGAATGAGATACCACAACCACTCCAGAAAAAAAAATTCACTCCGTCGCCTGCTGTCGCCCGCGCTACTAAAGCTTCTGGCGGCATTTGAAGAAATCAAGCGGCAACCGTTACAAAAGGTTCCACTAGATAGGTTCCACGTTCGGCTTGGAACACACGTGGAGTAGGGCAACGTGGTTCTATAAACGTTGAAGTAGAGCGCCCCGATTCACCCGCGTCTCCGCCGTACGGCAGCGCTAGCATCGAGGAACCGGGCCTGGAGCAGTAGAACGCGGTAAATTGAAATTTATTGCGGCACACCGCTAGCCTGTTTACCTTGGGAGGAGCACTACGGAAGAGCAACAGCATGAGAGTTGACCGGGAAAGCAAAGGGAGGCATTTACTTGGCAAATGTCGACAAAAGACTATCATCTTTTGTCCACATTTGCAACAAAAGGAGCAGATACGCGGCCAATATCTATCCGGGATACATTCGCCACTGTTACCTCAGTGCACAGATTTCGGAGCGTCCGTGCAATGAATGACACACACACACACACACACACACACACACACACACACACACACACACACACACACACACACACACACACACACACACACACACACACACGCACACGCACACGCACACGCACACACACACGCACGCACGCGCACACGCACACGCACGCGCACACACTCACACACACGCACACGCACACCCACACGCACACGCATACGCACACGCACACGCACACACTCACACACACGCACACCCACACGCACACGCACGTACTCACGCACACACGGGCACGCACGCACGCACACACACATCTCTCTCTCTCTCTCTCTCTCTCTCTCTCTCTCTCTCTCTCTCTCTCTCTCTCTCTCTCTCTCTCTCTCTCTCTCTCTCTCTCTCTCTCTCTCTCTCCCTCTAGATGCAATTGAAGATGCAATTTGGGTGCTTCCCTAAATTGCATCTTGAGCTGTTCTGCACCGCCAAAACACACGCAACCGGCATTCCCTTCCGAGTTGTGGTGTCTGAGAGGGCTACTTGGCAGCTTCACGTGTCCACTTATTTGCAAAGATGCCTTACGTCTTTGAAACTTGAGCAACCGTTCCTTGTGAAAAACTGAAATTTTCATTGAATATTTAGAGAATGAATGACCTGCAAATGTAGGGGCCTTTAGCATTGATGTTGATGATGTGTATTATTCACTGCCTCAAAACCATCTTTTAGTTGCTGTAGAAGAATGTATAAAGATCGACAATGATGAACTGGATTTCAGAAATAGTAGTGGAATTAGTGTAGAGTCTTTTCTTGAATTGCTTTTGTTTTACTTGAATTCCACGTATGTCTGTTTCAATGAAGTTGTTTTCTTGCAGAAATCTGGTGTTTGCATCGGTTCTAAGGTGGCACCCATATTAAGTGAAATTTTCTTAGTAAAGTTGATCGTGCTTTGGATGAAGGCCTATCGGGAATGGTTCGAAAAGTTTTCAGGTACGTAGACGAATATTTAGTGATTGCTGGAAAGCGTTCAATTCTCCGCTGTACTGTGGATGTCTTGAAGGCGTTTAAAGAGAAAGGTATGGGCCTGAAGTTCACATATGAAGCCATGAAAAACTCGTGTATCCAATTTCTGGACCTTTCGTTAAAATTTGGTGACGTCCATGTTTGTTGGCAATTTGCACCTAGATCAGTAAAGCCATTGTTGAACTACAAATCCGGCCACAGTAAACTTCTAAAGAACTCAAGTGCCTTTTCTAGCCTTCGTTCAGCGTTTTATAAATCATGGGTACACTGAATGAATGAAAGTTTATAAGAATAGGTCAAAAAACTAAAACAAGCAGGTTTTCCAACCAGTGCTTTGGCATCAGCGTGTAACAACATTGTTAAAATGATAAAAGGTTGCGATAAGACTGGGGCACAAAAGGAAGTAGAACAACAGAAAAAGTACGCCGTGGCTGGCTCCATATGTTCACAGGACCACTCATAGGGTAAAAAAAGTTGCTTCCAGATATGGAGTGCAGGTTGCCATATCGGCACCAAATAAACTTGGTAAAGTCTGTGCCTTAGTAGACAGAAGGAAGCAAAAGTAAGGAAGCCGGTAGATATGACAAGTGCTCTGTTAATCACAAGAATAAGTATGTTCCATGTTGCGTTGGTGTTTTTTATGAAATCCCTTTGTTATGTGGTCACGCCTACGTTGGCCAGACGGGCCGATGTTTAAACATGCGTTTAAGAAAGCACGTTAATTCCTTGAAAGGCACACCGACATCTCATTTGTCGGATCACTGTTGTTCATGTTCCTCGCGTTACTGTCAGCCCCATTTAGATAAAACTGTCGTACTGTTGCGTCATCCCAATCAGCTTAGGCGAGAAATTATAGGAGCTTTCATCATAACCAGGCGTGGTGAAAAGTACGTTCGTCAGGCCTCCGTTTGTTTACACGAGAAAGAAGTGGCCTTTCTGGATTTTATACAGTTAAACGCAGGAGCAAGGGAAAATCCTTCCTGTTATCTCTATCAGTGTTTGGATGTGATTCTTACCGTAGCGCCTGTGCAGATTCAATGTTTTATTTATAAATGTTTCTTCGTTTTGAATAAATCTTGGATGACAGTCAGCGCTCGTCCTGTCTGATTCTTTTCTTTGCGGTCCTGTTCTAACGTGCTGTTTACAAAACCATGTCGCAATGTTAACTCGTCCAACTCTCCGTCCTGCTGCAGTATGAAACTCTATGGCTAGACCTACTCGGCAACGATGATGCAGCGCTGGCCCGAGGGCTGCATCAGCGCATCGGGCGTCGTGTCTGACCGGTTGGTGAGGTTCCAGGGGTCTCGAGAGAGGATTACAGCAAGCTGGGATCCAGTTCCAAGGCTGATACGCCTGAAAACCATCAAAACCGAAGGAGCGAAGAACGACGACGTGTCACACTCTTGGCTTGGCTTGGCTTGACTTGGGTCTTATTTACTTCAAACAAAGAGAATATAGTCCCTTGGATATACTCCCTCACAGGACGTGCATGAATGTGGATTAACGAACTGCCATCTGACACCTCCATGTGCCGTGCCGGCCCAGCAGCATTATTAGATCTAGGGGAATACCATCACCGTTTTACCCTGCCCCAGACAGCGTTAGCTGCGGTGGAACAAAGCATGCGGCGTGACACGGAGACGTGACGGCACGAAAATATAACAGGGGAACGGTTAGCCTCGCCGAATTACGATTGTGGAAAGGCCGCGGCACGTGTTACAAGCTGCTTGTTAAATTCATAATAGTGGAAGTTTAGTTTCTATCAACAGTTCTGACCTTGATAATTTAATGCTCGGTATTTAATTATTTAATAAAATTTATTTTAATATTGCCGCGAGGAAGAGATGAAGTGGACAATTACACGTGCCGCCATGTTTGCCCACCTTCGAAGAAGCTGAAGCGCATCGTGCAACATAGCCGTGTTCGCGCCTAGATGGCTGACATCCATTAAATTTTCAAGCTTCAAAACAAAAGAGCTCATTCTTTCGAAGCGAAAACATTTCAAAGAAAGTGACATATCTATATCCGAAGATTATTCATCCTGCACTCGCATCGCTCGTAAAGAGATAATCAAATTTGGCAAGAACTACCCGGGATCCCCAGATTTTCAACTGCGCTACACTAAACCGCATCTCAACCACAAGATCTACATTTATAATGCAGCTAGCGATAGCATCGAACAACTTCCTTCAAGTAGCCGAAGCTTGGGTCCTACTGACGATACTTTGCCATGAACGTCACGTAGGTAAACGCAAGGGGCAGTGGCCGACCGACTACGCCTCGTGTTTCTGTACTTTTCACTAACATAAGAAGCATTTTAAACAAACACAACTCGTTATCAAGCGCAATAGACTCATGCTCTGCCCACATAATCGCATTAACTGAAACTTGGCTTCCTGAACACGTGCGTGACGTCACATTTCACAATGTATACCGATGCGAAAGAACGGAGCGCCGAGGTGGCGGAGTCTTGCTAGCTGTTTTGCGAGACATTCCTTCGTCTATCATTCATGTGAACAGTGACCTAGAAATAGTTTTCTCGTTATTAACGCTCGGTCATCTCAAAATAATCATAGGTGTGTGCGACCATTCGCCATCTTCGTCCTCTACTTTCTTTAACGAATTGCATGATTCTGTCAATATTGTTATTAGTCGATTTCTATCGTATCCATTGTTCCCTCTTGGCGATTTTAACTTCCCAAACATCAAATGGCATACTTCCCCTCCGGTTTTATCGCCCTTTTCGGCGCTTTCTAAAGGTTTCCTAGATTTTTGTTCTTTCTTCTCTTTGTCACAGTTAGTTACCGAACCCACCCGAGTCTCTTTTACCACTACAAACACCCTTGATTTGATTTTAACCACCCATCAAGACTATGCTTCAACCATTACCTGTTTAACAGGTATTAGTGACCACTCATTGCTCACCTTTGACTTACACGTAACCCCTCCTAAAACCACCAGAATGAAAAAAACTATTTGCGATTACAAAAAAGCTAACCTCGATGCTATCAATCGTGAATTTCTGAATTTATTGACGTTTTTCTGACCAATTTAAACAACCATTCCGTTCAGTCTAACTGGGATATGTTTGCTGCCAAAGTTCATCGCCTCACCGTAAAGCACACACCAAACTACACCATTATTAGTCGCTCACAATCGCCATGGTATAATACCACTATCAAACACCTGTCTAACAAGAAAAAACGCCTTTATCGTTCAGCTAAGCGTTCGCCAGGGCACTCGAACAAGCTGAAGATAACTTCGTTCCTAACGTATTGCCGTCAATGTTAAAAACAAATGCAAAAAAAGTTTTGGCGCGTTATCAATCCTCCAAAAGATGATTCCATCTTATTGTAAGACTCATCTGGTGACACAGTTCCCATCAATCAATGTGCAACAGCCCTCAACAACATATTTGCTGCCCAGTTTACAAAAACATCTGGTGTTCCACATCCTTCAACCTCTTGCTACAATCACCTCCCCATGCCACAAATTTTAGTAGACGTTTCTGGTATCGCTTTCCTTATCAACAAATTAAGCAAACATTCTTCGCCTGGTTATGATTCGATTAATAGTAAATTTTTAAGAAATACTGTGGGAATTGGGTCCATCCTATTAGCCAAGATATTCCAACAATCGCTCGACACTTCTACTCTCCCAACTGAATGGAAAATCGGGAAAGTGGTTCATTAAATAAATCTGGTAGTAAAAGTTCCCCTGCTAATTATCGTCCAATTTCCCTCACCAGTACGTGCTGTAAGCTATTAGAACACATAATATTCACAAACCTTGTAAATTTCATTGAAAGTAATTCCTTCTTCACGTCATCTCAGCACGGCTTTCGCAAATCATACTCCTGTGATACACAACTGATATCATTTACTAATAGATTACACCGCATTTTGGACAACTCATCACAAGCTGATTGCATCTTTTTGGATTTTTCTAAAGCATTCAATAAGGTATCTCATAAACCGTTACTTCACAAACTAAGCCAAACTAAACTTGATCATAACGTGTTTAACTGGATTGAATGCTTCCTTACAAATCGCTTACAATTTGTTTACGCTAACGGGTATAATTCCTGTTTTACCGAAGTACACTCCGGCGTTCCTCGGGGATCGGTAATTGGGCCTCTCTTATTTCTAATTTACATTAATGACCTCCCCTGTCACATTAAATCCAGTATTCATTTATTTGCTGATGATTGCGTTATTTTTCGTGAGGTAAATAACATAATGGATTAGTGTACTCTTCGATCAGACCTTAACACTGTTGCTAACTGGTGCCGTACATGGTTAATGGAATTGAACATTAACAAATGTAAAGTTATGCGCGTATCCCACAGTGCTTGCAGTCAATTTACTTACTATTTAAACGACATACCTCTTGAATCTACTACCTCGTACAAGTACTTAGGTGTCCACATAACATTCAATCTCTCTTGGGCATTGCACATAAACAGATAATCACCAACGCTAACCGCACGCTTGTGTACCTAAGCCGCAACTTTTCCGAAGCTCCATCTTCATTGAAATTAGCCCTGTACAAAACATTAGTACGACCTAAACTAGAATATTATTCTTCTGTTTGGGATCCCTGTCACCGTAACTTAATTACATTGCTTGAGCTAGTTCAGAATAATTCCACACGCTTCATATTTTCGAACTACAATCGCACTATATATCTGCAATAAAAAATAATCTGTCCCTGCCTAATCTGTAACTTCGAACAAAAGTATCCCGCCTATCAACTTTTCATAAATTGTATCATCAGCCCATCTTTCGCGACGAACTTATTTCACAGCCCCAGTATTTTTCCCACCGCGTTGATCACCGTCACAAGGTTGGAACTATCACCTATCGTACTAATACATGAGTCACAAACAGCGCAGGAATGAGACGATAGGAAGATCACACAAACACGGCGCTGATTTTGATCTTCCAATCGTCTCGTTCCTGCGCTGTTTGTGACTCAGTAATGTACCAACTGGCCCGCCTACAATCTGTACTAATACAGCTGCGCAGTCGTTCTTGCCTCGTTCTTCTCGCGAATGGAACCACCTTCCCCCTGAAATTGTTGCTATTAATGACAACCATCTTTTCCGTGAAACGGTAGCTAAGATTGTATACGCAGGATCTATTTATTGTATTTTTGTTTTTACGCTGACTTTTTGCTTGTAATCGTACTAGCGCTGTATTTTTTTCCTCCCCACCATGTACCATGTGTTATTCAATGTAATCCACTCCCCTCTGTAATGCCATTTGGCCCTGAGGGTATTATAAATAAATAAACAAACAAACAAACAAATAAATAAATAAATAAATAAATAAATAAATGAAAAAAATTACACCACTTTCCGCGAGGGGAACCATGGGTAGATGCGACGCATCGTGGGGTTTTCGTTGCGTTTCCGGTATGTTGTTTCCATTTAGCGGGTCAATTTGTTGTTGTTTCCATTATATTACGTACGGTTGCGCCGACCATCGCGATAGCAGGCCTGTTAGTTTCCATTCAAATCATCGGTGGTCATCGGATGTCATCGGAGCGGCGGAACGACTGAGCGGAGCGGCGCAGTTACCCCGTTTATATGTACCGCGCGTTAACGGTTAGGCGAATGAGAGAGAGCAGCGCATGCGCATGTGTTACATGTTTAACCGAGCGCTAACGCGCGCTGACGCACAGCTGGCACGGCGACGGGAGCGAGCGCTAACACGCAGATGGCGCTGCGGTGAGAGCGGCGTTAGCGCGCAGCTGGCGCGGCGAGGAGAATGGGGGAGGGCTGCGGACTACGGACGACGGAAGACGCCGGAGGGACAAGGCGAGTTAAAGGGATGCGTCGCATCTAAAATAAATAAATCATGGCTTCGTCCATCATGGTTCGCCTCATCGTTATTCTGCCACGTAACAACATAATCCTCGGTATTTAAATGTAGCTGTTGCTTCTGATCCCCTGTCGTTCTGTTCCGATGTGACATCTCCAAAACATTATTCGTACCTTCGGCTCTCTTGTGTCTCCCAATTTGTGGGATGTCCGCCTCATTTTTGTTCCTGGTCATAAGTGTTAATGGCCTAATGAAGTGGCTGATTCATTGCCGCAGTCATTGTAAGGTGGGGCTCCCGCTGACCTATGCTTAAGGTCCCTGAAAGAACTAAGGTAGCGCCAACTGCTCCCTCCTTCTCCGCTGCCCTCCTCTTTTTTCTCTCCCCTCACCCGCGGCGCCGCCGTCCCTTTAACTCCGCGGCGGGGCCGCCATATTTGTTGGCCACTTGAGAGCAGACGCCCTCGCTACGCTTCAGGGAGCTCGCTGCAGTTTGCTCTTGTTTTCGCGCCGAAATCGCTCTTTGGTAGCATTTATAGGATTTCTAGAGCCCCGTTTTACCAACACGCACTGAGTGATAGTGTTTTGTTTTATATTTTTGTCTACAAGGGGATATTTGCGGGGCGGATGCCGCTGGCGCATACGCAAAGCGCGGTTTTTGTTTACGTGTGCGGCATTCTGTAACACCTCAGGATAGCTCGTGAATGCGAAAGGATCGAGCGTGGACATTTCAAACTGCTCTGTTACGGTAGTTCCGTTCTTGCATTCGCGTGACTGTGGTCGTGCAATCACTGCACAGAGGTCTTGCGCACGGTTCGCGGCAGTATACAGTGCGCTTCATTCGCAAATGCCGTAGTTCGAGCGCTGCGCTGGCGTCCTTGCACTCGCCTTTCTTGCGATAATTGTGTATCCTCAGCGGCGTTCACTCTGCGCCCGCTTTTACTAACGACCTACAGCCTACCTTAATTCCGCGCAGTTTAGAGTGCTTTGCCGTTTTTGTAGAAATGTTTCCTTCACCTTCATGTCGTTATAGGCTGCTGTGAGTAGACTAAAAACATACACATGCTGTTGTGCGTGTGTGCACGTACAGCGACGTGAAAAGCCCCTGCTTCCCCGATTTCGCAGCCGGATACACTAAACTACACTCGCGGCCGTACGTTCATGTGCGAACCTAGTGAAAAACGCAGACTTGTAATTCTGGGAATACGCGCCAGAGAAGACTGCGATCAATCGATCGGGTAAACTGAAATTACAGATTTGTGGCCTCTTATTTCTCATACGAACCAGAGATCGAGTCCCTCTAGGTACAAATTATGTAACTAGTTACTGCAGTTAATTAATCATGCAATACGTTTTTTCACCGGGCGCGGTCGTTTACAGCCGTTATTAATGGAGGCGCCTGGACAGAATTGTTTTGTGCTGGGATATATTCTGGCAGATTTGTACATTGCACTAACACAGGGATACACCCGAAAGAAATTCGAAAGAGGACCAATGTCACGATGATTATCAAGAGAAAACAATCACAAAAATGAATTGGTGCCAGCAAATAGATATTTTATTGGAACAAACGTCCGTAATGACGTCGTGCAGGTGGCTTGTGCTGCTGACGTGGCTTCCCGTGAGAAAAAATGTTGGGAGTGGCATTTGGGTTTAGTTTTTTTAACGCCAAGCTTCTCCAATATCCGTTGCTCAAATTGATCCGTGAAATAATCCTATTGAGAAGGGAAAAAAAAATGTCGCCACCGAGTTTGAGATGCGCCACAAACACTCCACAAATATAGTCAATAATGCATTGCAGAAGGGAGTTAGTGACTGTTCTACCGTAGCATGGTCTAATTCGTGTTCGCGCATCTGCTCAGTGCCGCGTCCGCTCAACTCGCTACACTAAACCCGTTTAGCAAGCGCTTTGCTGGACAAAAATACGTCTGCTGAAAATAATATAGTCGCCCAGTGTGTTTTGGTTCAAATCGCAATGACTGGATACGCTGCGCCATTGACTACTAAGATGAAGTAAGCGCGCACACTGCAAATGTACGGCATCACGTGTAATGCAAACGTAAGTCGTAATTAACGTTCCTCTGTGCATACACGGAAGAAAGGGCGTACAGCCGTTACGGTGCGAATATGCATTTGAAGTGCTCATTCAAACGTGCGCGAATTTAATAAAGCGATAACAGAAATTGCGCATCAAACGTACGTCAACGGCGCGGTCACTATATTAGCTGACCTTAAATTGTTTTACCTAGCCGCAATTTTTTTTTTCTCGCAACAGCCTCAATTTGCGCCGCACCGACCAAGCCCATATTACGCAGCAAATCACTCCGATGTCATAACAACGGGATTATAATACCACCCGGGTAGCTAACACACAAAACATGACTTCACGCCAAAAAGAGCGTACACGCACTCGGAACGCACACGATACATGGTCAGACGCAAGCTGCCGTCGGCCAAAACAAGCATGAATTCAGATGAACAATTCTCGCGTCACGAAAGCCTTACGACAACTGACTGAACATGCTATGCCGCTGATATTGATGCTGGAAGTTAAGCGCGCACATGACAAATACACGGCCTCTTATCCAAACCAAAGCTTACGACGGGACGAACTCGGCGCTGCGCGCCATGCCTACTCAGAACAAAGCGTGGACGACGGTCGCGAAGGGAATACGCATTTCTTCGTAAGTGACCGCTCAAGCTCGCGCAGAATTTAACAGAGCAAGAACAAGCATTCAGAAACTTACCTCGCAAAATAGTGATGGTAGCGTCGGCCTGAAGTATGCCCGTTCAAATCTATGCAACCAAACTTTTCTCCTTTCTGCGTCGCGTTTCCCGGACGGAATAATGAAGTCTTGTGCCCTGCCTGACGATATTCGCGCTGCTTAAGGCACAACACATCGACACCGAGAAGCAACCTAAAACGACACCGGTGCGACATTTTTTCGAAACGAGCAGCTAATTCTTACTTTGCTATTCGCTGGCGCCTACGATAAAGCCGGTACTGAAGCGACTGAAGCACGGTGGCGACGGTGGCTCGGAAGCCAGCAATGGCGTCGCAGCGGCGGCGTTGCGCAATGTCCCAGCCGGCGAGGCATCGGCGAGGCGACCCGGCGGCGGAGCAAAAAAAAACAAAACCACGTGACTTTTCCCTTGGCCAATGGCGCGCGGCGTTCGCCGGCGAAAAAGAAAATGGCAAAAAACGAAGTAAGAGAGGAGCGCGGGCGAGGGCGAAAGGCGGCGAGATCTAAAGATGGCGCTACCTTAGTAATTTTAGGGACCTTACCTATGCTCTGTTCAATCAATACTGGCGGAAGCTTGCGCACATATCAATGTTCAGCAAGAATGCAGGAATTTGTCAGAATTTTTGAAGACTATGCTTCCTGAATACGCAGTTTTGAACTCACGCATTTGTGAATCCGTCAATGTTGAGTTATCCAGCTTGCGACGCAGAGTTCCCCAGCTTAACATTTATATGCACCAGGCTTTATGCATGCACCAGGCTTTATATGCACCGGTCCAACGTTGTTCCGGTCTTCGTGCTCTTTGCGCGAATACGAAACACTAGATTTTTTTTCCACAGCGGAGCCTTTATAGGCTAACTCCCCCGTATTGTTGTGTGCGCAGACCGAGCAATCCGCTCCCCTCCTCCTCACTTCGGATCACCTTCTTCTTCGGCTACTTGTGTGCCTCCGCAGCTTCAGATCTTGGTATGGGATGGCGTATATTGCCCCTAAAAATGTCTTCCCGGCAGTGCATTGTTGTTTAGAAGTAAAGCCGACTTAAAAAAAAAATTGCTGCAAGTTTGGTCTTTGCAAGCTGACTTTCCCGCATTGTACGTTGCACAGTGAACCCTACCAATAGAGAAAAAATAGAGTAAAGGGAGTAAAGGGAGCAGCGACGACGATCGGGGCGTCGGACGCGAAGCGCAAGCGCGATTTACGTAGGGACCCAGAATAGCGTGAGGCGGAAAACGCAACACGTTGGTGTGGCTACAGTCCCGCTGAAGGATTCTTCGGCTGGACGGCCTGGTTAGAGTCCCCGGGGAGTTTGTGGCCAAGAATTAGCCCACCAACAGCTCCGCTGGTCATCCATCTTCATAGGGTGGAATGGAACTGATCTTTAAAGACGATAGTCTTTCTTGGTCTGCTTAAACGCAGAAATTTTGGTCTGTCTGTCTGTCTCTCTGTCTGTCTGTGACTCGATTCAGCCACCCGGCAAAAGTGAAACGTAGTCTGCGCAATAGTCTTATATACTCACAGTCAAATCTAAACGACTAAGTCCAGTTTATATGCTCATACTTGTCAACATTTTTGAACAAGAACAAGACATTACGCAAATATAAGGCAGCAAATCAATACATAAGTGATATCTACAGTGTTTATTTATTAAAAAAATTATGGATGCTTGGTTTTTGCGATAGCAAATAAAATACTACATCAACTGCAGATAGACGTCGCCTGCTGTTGCCCGCGCTACCTGGCGGCATTTAAAAAAATCAAACGGCAACAGCAACGAAAGGCTCCACTAGATAGGTTTCGCGTTCCGCTTAGAACGCTCGTGGAGTAGGGCAAAGTGGTTTTATAAACGTTGTAGTAGGGTGCCTCGATTCACGCGCGCCTCCGCCGTACGGCAGCGCTGGCATCGAGGCACCCAACTTGGAGCAGTTGAACGCGGCAAATTTAAACTGACTTGAGCAAACCTCTAGCGTGTTATCTTGGAAGAACGAGACGGGAGAGGAGCAGCATGAGAGGTGAGCGGGAAAGAGAAAGGGAGGCATTTACTTGCCAGGGGCGCCAGTCGACTATCGTCTTCCGTCAACTTTTGCAACGAAAGGAGCAGCTACGTGGCCAATTTTTCTTTTGTCCTGCTCCCGTTTCAGAGTTGTGATTCAGAGTCCCCTACTCCCACAAGTTTTGCAGTCATGCGATATGTGCAGGATTCACGATTTGACCATGTGGCCGCATTGTTTACATCTGCTCACGCTATTCAGCGGAAATGTCTTGCTAAGTCCTTTGATATGATTACTGCTATGAATGGATGTGGGTGTTCCTGAAGGAGATGGGGCTACGAACACGGAAATATTCCGTAACCAAGCTACCATCTGTCTCAGGTTACCCCAGTTGCCTTACTGCGCGGCCGAAGCTAGCCTTTTGGCCAGCTCTATTCACCGGCACTATCGTGCAGTACATCTGGAACTATGTTCTTTTGCCCCTTCGTACCCACATCCAACAGATGGTTTGGAAGTTAATACCTGGTAACCCCTAGCCAAAAGCGCAGCTGACGAAACAAGACGGAGGCGAAATTCAAGGAGACGATCGGTATCGTGCACCTGATATTTTACCTTCGCACGTTTCGGGGAGTGCAGTTCCGACTCATGAGAAGGGGGGGAGGGGGGGGGGGGGAGCGCAGTAAATATGGATATCGTTGAAAAAACCCGCCTGAGCCACAGAATACATAAAAATGAAAGGTGCAATTGGGTGGCTGAACTCGCGTGGTGCAGGGAGAGAGAGAGAGAGAGAGAGAGAGAACCGGGTCATCATAAATGTGTGACTAACTTTGCTTTCTCCAGTGCGTAAAGAAAGTTGGCGAGAATGGTGGGGCAAAGCTTGGTAATCCCGGCAACTAAACGCAACACTATAAAGAGGAGCGCGTAAAGTGAAGAGGACGAATGGTAGCTTTCCAGCTGGCTTTTTGACATTGGACATTCTGGAGCCAAGATGCGTCGCATGCATGCAGAACGGAGGTGCCGACCTAATTAGCCGCAATTGACTGAAAAAATTGCAGTAAGCAAGTAACGGCTAGATTGAAATATCGGGACATGCAACAGTTCAAGGGGTAAGCTAGTGCGAGGAGGATATTCATTATAGCATGTGTTTAATCCATCAATTTACAGAACAAAAGTATTTGTAGACATAAACTTTGCTCATTAAAAAACATAAAAAACGCAGAGTAAATTTGAAACCTGCATTAACTGCTGGAAATCTTCTTAAATAAAAAGTCCCGGTTAAGCATTTATGGCTTCAATGAAACGCTCGTCGATAAAACGACGTTCGATAAAATGGCGTACGGCAAATTGTACCGCCCCCCCCCCCCCCCCTCCCCGCCACTGAGTTTTCTTTCCGGCTGTTTAGTGAGGCGCCAAGTCTCTGGCCATAGGTCATTAGCGGCAGTACGCATTGCTTGTATAGGAAGTGGAGGAACAAACTTTATTTTAACCACGAAATAGTTGACGGGGACCATGTACTATTATGAGCAATATGAAAGGGAACACAGGAACGCGTGGCAAACAGCCTCGAAACAGACTCGGAGCGATACGCGGATGGCGCTGTGAAAAATAAAGGGGGAAAGGAGGGCGCTCTTCCACTAACTGTTGGCACTCCCACCACGCTGGAATTTCTACAAAGCAGCAGCCTACGTCATTTCGCCGATAACATGGTATCGTCCGACAGCCGATAAGACGCACAGCGGGAATGGGAACAGTTGTTAGAACAGCGTCCCTCTTTCCACTTTGTTTCCGACGGCGGCCGCTGCGTATCACGCATATCTGGGTCTGAGGGTGTTTTCTAAGCGTTCCCGTGGTCCCTTTCATATTGCTCATAATAGTACGTGAGGAGCATAGGTCGTCAGTCTCATTCACGAGAGCACTCACACACCCCACTCACCAATCAGGAGTGAGTGGTGAGTGAGCCTCGCCATCGTATTGAACTGGCGAGTGCGAGTGCGAGTGAATGCGAGCCCCCCATCGCAGTGCGCCCTGCTCACCACTCGCGAGTGCAAGTGCAGTCACCACTCGTCACACGCGAGTGCTGAGCCTCGCTCCCCACTCACGAATGCACTCGCGGTACTCGCGCGATTTGCGGGGCTTACCGCGGTGAGCGACGATTGAGCTTGTACTCGCTGTTGGCTATTGGTCGTAGGAGCCGCTCGCTGTGATGGTTGTTTATGGCGCAATTGCTTTTCACTCCGGAAATATGTCCTCACTGCACTCCTGCTATGGGGCACCGTAGAATTAACTCTCTGGTGGCGTGTTGATTTAGGATAATGATTTGGATGGACTTTTGATGCCGTAATGCACTAATCCTGTTTCGTTTCGTGACTCATGGAGGGTCTGATGCGCACGCTCGCGTGCGAGCGGTGACGACGAGCGGTGAGCGCGAGCGCAAGTCAGTGGTGACGAGTGAGCGTGAGGGCGAGTGAGTGGTAGTGGTGAGTGCGAGTGAGTACAATTGGTGAGGAAGAGTAGTGAATGTGAGAGCGAGTGAGTGCGAGTGGTGACGGCTAGCGGTGAGCGTGAGCGCAAGTGAGTGCGAGTGGTCAAGGCGAGTGGTGAGCGTGAGCGCGAGTGGGTGCGAGTGGTGAGGGCGAGTAGTGAGCGTGAGCGCGAGTGGTGAGGGCGACTGGTGAGCCTGAGTGTGAGTGAGCGCGTGAGGCAAAATACATTTTCCTTTGTGAGTGTGCGAGAGTGGCATCCAGTTTTGCCGAGGTATGGTAAGGAGTGTGCTCAGTCCAGAAGACCCTGGGCGGTGGCCGCCAGCCGGGCCCTACTGAAGGTATCTGACCTGGCCAGCCTGCACTCTCACTTCTCATTAATCGTGGTGGTGATGGAAGTAAAAGAGGTAGACTACACTATTCTTTGCCGAAGAATAGTACTAGCGTTGCCGAAATAAGTCCTTTGTTTTTGTCGGATTTGTTCCCCGTGGTTGTGATTCCCACTTGCATCCTGTATAAGGTGGTTATATTCGTCAAATTGTCCAAGGATTTTATTGCCCGGGCTAAAGAGGGTACCCCTGAATGTCTATACTCCTGAATGTCTATTTACTCGCCATTGCTCGCCGTTTATTCATAATTATTTTCAATCCTGCGACCAAAATTTCCGAAATCAAGCCGTAAAGCATTCTTTGCAGGTGTTCTCCACATTTACTGAACAAGACGATGTCGTTCGCTAAACTGGAGTGGCTCGAATTTTCTCCAATTACCCGTTGTTGCGACTTCCTCCAGTCTAGCTTCCTGAATTAATACCCCTTCCAGACAGGCTCTAAACAAATTTTACAAGATACAGTGTCTTTGTCCTACTCTAGTGTTCACGCTTCTTGTGAACGATTTCCTGCCCGTACAACCATTGTATGTGTCCTCTGATATTCTACAGTAAGGCCTCTCTGCTCCCTTGTCTCTGAATGCTTCCAGCACTGCGGCGGTGTCTACGGACTCAAACGCTCTTTCGTAGTCGATGAATGCTATGTAAAAGAGTGTATTACACTCCACGAATTTCTCTAGTACTTGATTGAAACATGATTGTTATCAATTATCGCGTAGTCCTTTCTGAACTTGGCCTGCTCTCGGTTGTTGTAAACCTAGGCTGTCACTTAAGCGGTTAACTACTACATTCATAAACAGCTTGTGTACAGCGATAAAATAGTTTTGTGGCTGTGTACTAGTTACGCTCTCTGACATTACCCATCTTGTGAATGAGAACCATATTGGTATTTTTCCAGTCTAGGAGCCCCCTAAAGTCATCAGGCATTCTAAAAATAATTAAGCCGAAATTTCTAGTGCAATCTCTCCTCCTTCGTCTTGGTAAGCCATGGTTATGATGTAATCTCCCAGGGCATCTGCTCTCTTCATCCTTGAGCGCTTTTTCCACCCCCTCTTCGCGAACTAAGTCGGCAGGCTTAGCACTGTCACCTCGCCTAACGTTGCTCGCGTACGGCTCAGTATAGAACAGTTCCTAGATTTATTATCTCACTTGTGTTGTTAATAATGCTACCTCTTCCGTCCGTGACATACATTCTATCTTTGCCGATAGCTGGCTTAGTAAAGTTTCTTCAATATTTGCCATGATACCAATTTCACTAACGTTGTTTCTGTTAGTCAATTTCGGCAGCTCAGCCAATTCGATTCGATCCACCATTCTTGAAAATTTCGCATACCTGCGTTTCGCAATAACTCCCTTCGTTCACTAAGATAGTTTATTATTAGTTTTTTAAAGCAAAGCTTTCTACCTCTACCAGCCAACGGCTCCTTCGTGGCGTGCGGGACGAGAAACTCCCAACGCGGCTGGGCGGAAGGGGTGGGGGGCGCTTTTCACTCATGGGACATGGTGTAGATGGCCCTGCGAATGGCTACCCAGCGTTCCCCGCGCGCTACTCACACCGGCGGGCGCATCGGCGGGATGGCTTTGTCGTCTCGTTTAGCGACGGTTGTTTTGGGCCTGTTTTGGCGCAGCTTCGCGTCCATTGCGTGGTGCCTTCGCACGGCTTGATTAACTTGTTCGACAGCACCTCCTGGGTTACCCGGACCCGACGGAATTAAGTGGTTGCACGGCAAACATACGCTAAGGATTGGTTTTCAGGGCGGGTCGAAAACAAAATGTACAAACCACATACAGACATCTGGCCGCTATAAAAACGCTACGTTTTGCGCACTGCTTGCCACGAATAGGACTCCGTTTCTTAAATTGGTGAATACCGATTCGGTTGTGTTTTAAGAGGTATTACAAAAGGGGAAAGCAGAAACTGGTTCTGATAAATAGCGTTTGTAAAAGTTCCCCCACTTTTCTCGCGATTCTGAAACTAACTTAACTAGTTAAAATCGGCCTAAATGGGAATCACTAAGCTCATATGCCGAATTGTTTCGGTGTCTGCACTTGTGTCGCGCGGTGGTGTAGCCCCGAGCTAGCATATCAGGATGGTTAGGATCCGCTGCCTCACCCTTCAAAACACGCTCCTCTCCGTTTTCTTTCTCCCGGTGTACGGCCTAGCTACAGCGGCGGCGTCCGCCACTCTAGCGGGGCTGTGGCCGACGCTGCTGCTGCGTTCGGGACGCCGCCCCCGCGTATTCCAGGTAACGGCTGGCAGAATCTCTGGTTTCACACTTTGTAGAGCCATGTGTGTGAAAATTCAAGTGACGTCGCATGGGCAATTGTTGTGGGTGTCGTTTAAAGCTTTGCTTTCCAACTACCTTCACAGCGTGGGGGATCGGAGCCAATTTTTTCGTTTCCATGCAAGCTCTGTTGGGCGGCAAACAATAGCTGAACGATGCTAAAGCTTACCAAGTATACGCGTTCCGTATTTCTCTTAAACTAATTCGGCTCTTAAATTTCACACACACAAAATGACTGCCATTTCGTGCTTTGAAAAAACGCCGAAACGCTAACGAATATCAGTGCTATTAATTTCGTGCTCGGTACTCGGCGTTAACCTTCGTGGCTGTTGTCATCGTGGTCTCGAAAAAAAAAACAAAAAAAAAACGCCGTTTCGCATTCGCTTCCGCGGCCTTCTTTAGCGCCCGGTCCCTATGCAATCACATATCTATCGACGCAGACTGTGCGCGTCGACCGGCGGGCAACAAGTGATTTCCGAAATGACGCACACCCGTCGGATGTTTCGATCGGAGTCGTCCGCAAGGCCGCCGCCGGTCGGTTCCTTGTTAGCACAGGGTCCGCTTCCTCGCGACAGCCCACCCTCCCGCGTTGCCGGAGTGCCACTTCCCCGCGTCGATTCGATTTCTGTCGCGAACCGCCGCGGTGGCTCAATGGCCAACGCGTTGTGCTACTGAGCCCTAGGACGCGGGTTCGATTCCCGGCCACGGCGGCTGCATTTCCGATGGAGGATATAGATATTTCGGAGCACATTAAAGATTCCCAGGTGGTCAAAATTAATCCGGAGCCCTCCACTACGGCGCGTCTCATAGCCCTGGTGTAGCTTCGGTGCGTTAAAACCCCCAATCACTTGATTTCTGTCGCAGCGGGCACAGGCCCTGTGCAGGCGGCTTCACCGGAGGAGCACATGCTCCGGCGTTCAAAGCCCACTGAGACGCCGCCGAAACGATCTTGCATGAGCCCGTGAACAGCACCGCTTGACACACTGGCCTGGAAGGACTTTGCGAATGGAGGGCGCCTGGTTTAGCGGGGACTAGTAATTGTCGCCACAGGATTGCGAAAGGGAAAGTACGCGGGGCGACGGCTCTGACACCAAACGTACACATCTGCCTCCTCTGACGGGGAGACACGCTAAGTCTATGAAATATTCAGAAATAAAGCCTGGTGAGGAGCTCATTTCTATTGCTCACAGAATGTGAAGACACTTTCCTTGTTTCGAATTCCTCAAGGCCGGTTGACCCTAATGCTACAGAAACGAAAAGACAAAATAAAAAGAATACGGAACATACACTCTATGGCAGTCATATCGTTCATCTTCACGTCAGTGCTCTCGATTGACCAATCCACGCAGCCAACAATGAAACTTCCGGGAATGACGACGCCGAGCATACGAGTTGACTGTAAACTTCGGTCTGCACTGTGGCATCACGCAGTTCACTTTTTGTAGTCAAATGGTGTACACGTTGCTGTCATTCGCCGAATTGGCTTTGTTGGCCGCATGGATTGTTCACTCAAATGCTTCATGGGAAGACTGCATTATTTCCAGTTATAACCCCAGCCCCATTTGTTTCTAATTCGATGCGTGCTCTTCTTTCCGCTCTTATACAAAATATCGTGCATTTAAATTGTGCAAACAGCACACTTCGCTTTGTGATTTCGTGCACTAATCGTGATTTCCACACGGTAACGTCATTACACTATGATTACACTGGCGCGGGGACGTCATTACCGGCCTGGCACCCCTGGATCATAAACATCGCTCTTTTCTTGGGCTCCTGAAAAGCTACCATGGAGACGATGTTATTTGCGCGCTGGTCGCACGCCCGTGCACGCCCGTCCAACCCAGAGTGCCGTTTACACAGCGCATGGAACGAAGGGATCCTTTATTCGTTCCGTCTGTGAACTACCGTATACAGCAGGGCTGCGACAAAATGGAAATTCTGTGGCATAAGCCCCACGCTGGAGATTTATTCCAATACTAGTTGTCTCTTTTATTGTCAGAAAATCGTAAAACAAACCGAAACTAAGATACAGAAGGTGAAGGAGAGGGAGAGAGCGAACCCCTTTATTTCAGACTGGGTCAGGGGGAGGCAGTGGCGGGTGCGCAGAAGACCTCCGCGAGCTTTGGGCCCTGGAGACGAGGGTGATCAGTGTCTTCATGGCCACACTCAAGGGTCGAGCTCCACTGGGCCGAGCTCCCAGTGGGTGGGTGTGAGGAAAGGGAAGGGAGAGTGCGGGCACTCGCAGAGGGAGTCAAGCAACATTTTTGGTTTGGAGGAGGTGCCAGGTGCTGGCCTCCTCCTGTGTGAGGGTAGGGGCTATCGTTGGTTTGGGTGGATAAATGGCGATGAGCATATGGGGGATAGCAGACGGTGAGAAGGGTGATGGGAGCTGTGCGGCGGTTGCGGTGTACGAGGGGGCGCCAGAGGGGCATTTCATTGGTTAAAAGGGTGTGTTTCTTGGAGCGCGGTAACTATTTGGGGAGCGTAAGGTGGGTCCGGGGGTCTGCGGTGCTCCTCATTTATGGGCGAAGCTCCTGAAGCTTCACTTCCAGATGTGGCATGTTTAATATATCCGCTTACAGGTTATGGGTGTCCGGGAGAGGGGTGGCGTGGATGCGGGCGGAGAGGAATAGTGGAAAGAAATTGCCCGAGAGGGGGGAAAGAAGGGAGGAAGTGCGCTCCGAGGTAACGCTCTTCAAGCATGCGCTAAAGACGTGCGGAGAGCCATGTACGTACAAATCCCCAGGGTTATTCTGAGGGCGTCAATAACTTCCGCAGGAAAAATTTGCTGCTTTTCCTGTACGCGAAACGGGTGCAGCACCATGTCCTGCGGGTATTTTTTGACTTCGTTCGCGCGACATGCAAGCTTGCCTTACTAATCAACCAACTCACCCAATAGCAAGCAACTCCACTTACCTCCGTCCGCACTCCGTTTTACATAGGGGTGGGATTGCCCCCCTTCAGTTGCGAGGGACGAGTGCACCCCCTCCCCCCCAGGAATACGCCCACGAATATGATTGCCTATCACGTATACGAGTATATGCCATGCGAGTGCATGATATTGCTACAGTGCCCTGCGTCGTTAAAGGGTTCCAAAAAAGTGAACCCGGTATGTCTGAAATGCGGATGAGTCCTTTTCAGGCCCTCCCTAATTATCGGCACTTGCTGCACATACCGAACCAAAATTAGGCCGCTCGGAACGCGCCAGCCACGCTTTTCGGTCACTGCGGACGTCGCGCCGGCGATCGATCACCACCGCCTGGATGAAAGGCCGGAGTGCTGCGAAAGCACGGGCCGCATTCATTAGGCTACTCGCTTGACGGCGATAAGACGTCAGTTGTCCGGCATCGTCACTAGGTCTTTTTTTGTTTCACTGAAAAGCTCCGTGAAACGTGAGCTACGGGAAAGATAGCGGTGAAACACAGTGCGTGTCACTCAGAAGGTGGGCGGAGCTAAGCGGCAGGCGTGATACCTGTTTCCAAACATTCAGGTTTAATGCGTAGACGAAATGCGCAGATAATAAGACGCCCTGGGTCTTCGCGTCTTCTTTTTCTTCTTTCTAAGTTCTCTTTTGCCTCCATCGGAGCGGAGAGATGTACTCCGTAGGCGCAATCTACGGAGTACATCTTGATGGCTAAAGCGTGTGAAGTCACGGGTTCTATACATGCTACCAGCCGCGGTGCCTCTCTCCGTGTATTTATTTTTTTATAACTCGCCCCTTTGCGCACATCAAGACGACCCAAAATGTTCTGTTAATTTTAAAGCAAAGCTTTCTAGCTCTACCAGCCAACGGTTCTTTCGTGGCGTGCGGGACAACAAACTCCCAACGCGTCAGAGGCGGCGGCTGGTGGAGGGTTGGGGGCGGAGGGTTTCACTCACGGAGCACACTAGAGATGGCGCGGCGAATGTATACCCAGCGTTCCCCGCGCGGAAGTGCCTGCTCGCCGGCGGCGGCGGTAGAGCTTTGTCGTCTGCTTTGGCGACGGTTGTTTTGGGCATGTTTTGGTGCAGCTTCGCGTCCATTGCAAAGTGCCTTCGCACGGCTTGATTAACTTGTTCGAGTGCACCTCCAGGGTAACCCGCACCCGACGGAATTAAGTGGTCGTACGGCCAACATACGTTAAAGATTGGTTTGCAGGGCGGGAAAACAAAATGTATAGAGACCACATACAGACATCTGGCCGCTAGAGAAACGCTACATTTTGCCCACTGCTTGCCACGAATGGGACTCCGTCTTCTAAATTGGTGATTACCAATTAGGTTGTGTTTTAAGAGGGACTACAATGGGCGGAAGTAGCAACTGGTTCTGACAACTAGCGATTATGAAAGTTCACTCAGCTTCCTCGCAATTCGCAAACCAGTTGAAATCGGTATAAATGGGAATCACTAAGCTCACATGCCGAATTGTTTCGGTTTCTGCGCTTGTGTCGCGCGGTGGTGTAGCCCCAAGCTAGCACATCAGGATGGCTAGGTTCCGCTGTCTCACCCTTCGAAAGACGCTCCTCTCTGTTTTCTTTCTCCCGACTCACGGCCGGGCTACAGCGGCGGCGTTCGCCACTCTAGCCCTGCCATGGCCAACGCTGCTGCTGCGTTCGGGACGCCGCCCCCGCGAATTCCAGGTAACGGCTGGAAGACTCTCTGGTTTCACTCTTTGTAGAGCCATGTGTGTGAAAATTCAAGTGACGTCGCATGGGCAATTGTTGTGGGTGTCGTTTAAAGCTTTGCTTTCCAACCACCTTCACAGCGTGGATTAGAGCCAATTTTTAGGTGCGCAATACCTTAGGACAGCACAATGTCCGTCCGCGTCCGTGCGCATAGCATTTACAATCGCAAAAAATCCCAAAGGCACCGGCAGGATTCGAGCCCGTGTCTGGTAGACCAGACAGAGTTAGTGTCAGTCGTCTTACCCATTGGGCTACGACCGTGAGTTGGTACGCGAGAGTCAAACGGCTTACTCCCTCGCCTGTAACGGTGCGGAGTACCTTAGGATCTCCCAATGTCCGTCCGCGTCCATCCGTGCGCACACAACCATCAAGCGAAAATCAACCGAAATTCCATTTGAGCCGCGAGTTGCAGTTTCATTTAGGCCCTAAATTTTAGGGAATAATCAAGGTGCAACTCACGGCTCAAGTCGAATGACGGTCGGGGCGCAAATCGGATGTCACTCGGGGCGCAACTTCGATGTCATTTAGAGTCACCGTACTCCGCACCCTCGCCATCGTCCACGGCGTGGAGATGCTGCCCTACATCTCGACCGATGCAGGGGTGCACCCTTTACAGGCCGCTTGCTTCGTCGTACTGGCGTCAATTCCGTGACGGATATGACGTAAGTGAAATCTTCGTGACCCCCGGAATAAAACACTTTCGTGTTAAAATAAGCTTCCTGATTTTCGAGGGAATATAGAGAGAGGAAAAGAGAAAGAGCGAACAATCTTTAATGAAGTCTCGTGATGTTAGCCAGCTTGCTACACCAGCTTGCTACACCAGGCTTGCTATACCAGGTGAATGTGGTGACCGTGATAGAAATGATGGGGATGATGTTGGAGAAGTTGATGCATTCGTATGCGTTCAGTCCTTCACAAAAACTGCTCTAGGTCTGTATGTTGCAGGTACTATTATGAGCAATATGAAAGGGAACACAGGAACGTGTAGAAAATACCCTCAGACCCAGCTATGAGTGATATGCAGCGGCCGCCGTCGGAAACATAGTGGAAAGGGGGACGCTGTTCTAACAACTGTTCCCATTCCCGCTGTGCGTCCTATCGGCTGTCGGACGACACCATATTACTGGCGAAATGACGTAAGCTGCTGCTTTCTAGAAATGCCAGCGTGGTGGGAGTGCCAACAGGTAGTGGAAGAGCGCCCTCCTTTCCCTCTGTGTTTTTCACAGCGCCATCCGCGTATCGCTCCGAGCCTGCTTCGAGGCTGTTTGCCACGAGTTCCTGTGTTCCCTTTCATATTGCTCATAATAGTACTCGATCCGAGCTTTTGTGGCCCGTGAAGCCCGTTTGTTACATGGCCACGGACCTAAGACGTCCTTCAGTTCAATGTCCACGGAAAGTGACCGTCCCAAAAACACTTAAAGGAGCACTCTTTGCGCACTAAATAGACCACATTCACAGAGCAGGTGCTGCAGGTTTTGGCTCACATTGCAGTGTAGTCGAGGGAAAATGTCTACTGAAACAAGGGTAAACTGCGCTAAAGGTTAAGACGATTGGAAGAAGCACATACGACACTTAGACCGCACTTCTAAATGTCGTATGTATTCTTTTGCCTTAACTTCTCACGCAGTTTACATTTCCTTCATTATGAACCAACTATCCCGAGAAATCTCAATGGTTTCTATGTCTATTCCTCTCCCGGTATAGTTCAATTCCGATGACAATCTCTTCACGCACTCTGAGAGAATGTAGACACCCAGGCGATGTTCATAAACTGGTGCTGGTTCGGGTAACTGGCGGCTGGCCGGTCGTTGCGCGCTCCCTCCACCGGGCTCCGGAGGGGTCAGCATCGTGATGTCTCCCGAAGGCGATCATTGCTCGAACGCGGGGTGGGACGCGCGTCGGCTCTCCCGGGTTTCGGTGCACGCTGTCGGCTGCCGGTATCGATGTCCGAACGTCACAATTGTTTTCCACGCGTTGTTAGATGCAGAGCATCTGATTCACTCGCCTTGTCCCTCCGGCGTCGTCGTCGTTGTCGGCGTTGTCCACCCCTCTGCCATTCTCCTCGCCGCGCGAGCTGCGCTCTCCGCCGCTCACCCCCTCTCCTCTCCGATAACGAACACTCTCTCGCGAGGAGCATTGGATTGGATTTGATTTGACGGGATTGGATTGGATTGGATTGGCTTGGATTGGATTCGGTTGGATTGGATTTGGATTGGATTGGATTAAAGTGGATTGTGTTGGATTGTGTTGCGTCATAGCCGCGGCACGTTGCGTTATTGGCCTCGAGGACATACCGTGGCGCCACCTACGAGTGACGTCACTTGTGGGACGCCGAATCGTGTTTTCGTCTGCTACAACACATTTCCCGTGCGTATGCGGAAGCGTGTTTTCTTGTTGTGGCCACCGTCCCGCCCCCTCCTTGTGGATTTAATGCAAAAAAGTTGTCTGTAAACCAAATAATCAGCGACACGCTTGTTCCCGGCGATATCGCCGCGTTTAGGTAGTTGCTACTATCGCGACCCACAGCTCTTACATACGCAGCCAGCTAACGCCAAGGACGATGCAGCTCATGCCGAGAAAAGTACGCTGTAAATTCATTATGAAATACATGTGTGTGCAAGGAAACACCTTGTAACAGCGACGGAAACGCGTCGCTCACTTATGATCTCACCGCGCGAATTGCTCGTATTGCCTGGTAAATGAATGACTACGTGAGAACGGTGATCAGATTGCTTCGCCGCACATGCTTAAAAGTATTGTTATGGTCTGCAGTTTGGCTTAATCGGTGCCTATTTCCCCTACGATGTTTTTATAGTCATGCCCGGATTTGATTAACGATCACTGCCGTAGCCTGTACTCTGCACGGATGATGTTTACTTTTGGCGACAACTTGTCCGCAATGTATGAACGGTATGAACGCGAGTTTTTAACGCCTTCGAGCGGGTTTTTACAAGGCTATATATATTTAGTTTTCATTAGGTTCTCGGCGTGGTCATTTATAATTGCAGCGTGTTTTGTATGTTTACAGTGAGCCGGCCTTTCTCAAGCATCAATTTCGAAACTCACGACTGCTCACAGAAGGCGAGGCTGCGTACGAGGCGAAACACGTCGTTAATGATTTCGGGTAATGGGAGATTTAGAATAGGAGAACCGAGCGTTGGGGGCCCCCAAGGAGCTAGAGGAACCCAAATGCAACACGCGCGTGCGCGACGGGAGGGCCTTCCTTAACAGCTCGCAGCCGGCTTCGGATGCACGTAATCGGATGTTGGGAACTTTAGGCTTGGCGTCGCAGCAGATATTTCATCGCCGTTAGAGTTGCGAGTGACAGTCCCTAACAGAACGTTTCACCGCTCTGGGAACTCTGTAAGCGCGGTGATTTCCGTTGAAGCGATCGACGACCAAGATACCCTGCACGGCCTCGGCCGATTCTTGCGCGCAAACATAGCCTTCCTTCGACCGCTCGCCGCACCGTGCGTGAACGGGCCGGCGCTGCCGGGACCGACCTACGCGGCCGGTCGGCGTAAATCGCAGCAGATATTTGAGCATCGCTTTGAAAACCACAGCTGATGACACCTATCAGAATTTTTCATCACACTAACATCCACTTTCACCAATCTGGAACTTATTTTCTACGACTTGTGATTTTAAAAAGCGTCGACAAGTTGTTGCTGCCGCGACCTGCGTCTGTTCGAGCCGCACCGTCGGCCGTGCGGGCAGGCACGGCGGGTGCGTGTGCTTCTGCGAGCAGTTAACGCTTCACGATTTCCTGCTTTATACATTTCTTGCAAACAAGGGAAATCTAGAAACTTCACTCAGCGATCGTCGTAGTTCACATTGTTGATCGGGGAAACGAGCCGCTGCTTACGCTTCGGTCGCATACTTAATATACCACCACGCTCATGGTGTTTGCGGATAATCCACCACAGTTGATAGGGTTATGAAGTCCCCATGAGGCCGAACTGCGCTTGACGCACTGAGAATTAACTTCAAACGAAGGAAATTAACACGCAAATACTTTTAGAACGCGCTTCCTAAGCGAGGTGTCACGCGCTGCAAGCCAACTACGCAGCAAGATAGGAACGGTGATCCTACAAGTGACGTCAAAACGATCGCAGCGCCGGCCTCTCCAGTGGTGGGCCTCGCGGCCAATAGCCGCGGCAGACGCGCTGGGGCCGGCGCATGTGCAGTACTCTCTCTTCCGCGGTTTCCTCTCCTTCGGGCGCGCTGCGCCGTTCTCCGGCGAAGCAACATCCACGCTTGGCTCAAACACCGAGAGTCCACGCCGCTTTACAAGTCGGCCAACGTCGTCATCGACTGGGACCGGCTTACGCAGTCCCCTCAACGTTATGCGCGCTATAAAACGCGTTCCCTTCGCCGCTCCGCCTATGCGTCGCATTTACACAGGGGTTCCCGCGAGGGGAGGTGTTGGTTTCTGGCTGTGGCGGTGATTGATTTAATGGGACGGAAGCCCAGTGGCCAGTGGGGGTGGGGGTGGGGAAGTAAGGTATATAGGGGGAGTACAGTCCTTATGGTTTCAGTCCGTATGGTGGTCTCTTGAGCGTGGGAGCACTTGATAAGTCCTCCGCAGAGGGCACAGTTTGTGGCGTAGACCACTGCTAAATGGCTCGTACTAGGCCGCTTTTCGTGGAATAAATTATTACATTGAATACGGTGTCAGAGAGAGAGAACAATCTTTATGAAGTCTGGCGGTGTTTATAAATATGATGGGGATGATGTTGAATTTGATGCGCACAGATGCGTTCAGTTATTTACAGAGACTGGTCTAGGCCTGTCGGTTGACAGTGTTGTTTGATCGATATGAGTTGTGGAACCATGGCAAGAAGGGGGGGGGGGGGGGGCATGTTAGTGTGCGGAAGTAAGATTCTTTGGGGCAGTTTCAGACGAGGTGGTTTAGGTCGGATTTGACCGGGTGGTGGCAGTAAGGACATATATAGGGAGGGGTTTCGTGGGCAGAACCACTTTCGGATAATCACTGGTGCAGAAGAGGTGTTGGTGAGAAACTTGTTGAGGAAGGTTTCTTGTGCCGAGGTTAGGTCGGGGGAGGAGGTGAAATGGCCTTGAGCTGTGAGAGTTGAGGCGTTGACATTTAGATTGCTTACATTTACGAATTCTGATTGCAGGAGGGAGATATCCTGTCTGCCAATTCAGAGGTTCACTCGTGGCTCTATTGTATTTTTGTTTGTTTGCCTTTGCCTTGCGTGCCGTTTCAGCGGGAGGAATAAATCTAGATTATTGAGCTGACTGTACATTATCGATTCCGTAAAAAAACTGTGGCTGATTCCTCCGTCATAGGAATCGGTAAAACACGAAAGTGAAATGTGCAGCGAAATCTGCATCTGAGCATGATTTGCGGGTCGGCGGCTGTATTTTGGGTGTGCTTGGCGAGCGACGTCCTGCTGGCGGGTCGCTTCGGCAAAGGTGTACTGGCGTCATTTCCGTCAGTGAAATGACGCCAGTAAAATGACGCCAGTGAAATGACGTCAGTGAAATCTCGGTGTATCCCGGCATAAGACACTTTCATGTTAAAATATAAAACCGGAAAACAAACAACCCTAAGTATAACGTACTCTTTAGTACTAAAGGTTGCTTCCCCGCAAGAAGACCCTGTGTGCAGAGGTGCACCCTTTACAGACCGCTTGCTTCGTTGTACTGGCGTCACTTCCGTGACGGATATGACGTAAGGGAAATCATGAAACCTGG